>NW_026288701.1:0-15000 GCF_023373465.1 Oncorhynchus keta | reverse complement strand
AACATGCTAAATACTGAACATGCTAAACACTAAACATGCTAAACACTAAACATGCTAAACACTACAAATTGCTAAACACTAAACATGCTAAACACTAAACATGCTAATTAATAAACATGCTAAACACTAAACATACTAAACACTAAACATGCTAATTAATAAACATGCTAAACACTAAACATACTAAACACTAAACATGCTAATTAATAAACATGCTAAACACTAAACATGCTAAACACTAAACATGCTAAACACTAAACATGCTAAACACTAAACATGCTAAATACTGAACATGCTAAACACTAAACATGCTAAACACTAAACATGCTAAACACTACAAATTGCTAAACACTAAACATGCTAAACACTAAACATGCTAATTAATAAACATGCTAAACACTAAACATACTAAACACTAAACATGCTAATTAATAAACATGCTAAACACTAAACATGCTAAACACTAAACATGCTAATTAATAAACATGCTAAACACTAAACATGCTAAACACTAAACATGCTAAACACTAAACATGCTAAACACTGAACATGCTAAATACTGAACATGCTAAACACTAAACATGCTAAACACTAAACATGCTAAACACTAAACATGCTCAACACTACAAATTGCTAAACACTAAACATACTAAACTCTCTCTCTCTCTCTCTCTCTCTCTCTCTCTCTTCCTCTCTCTCTCTCTCTCTCTCTCTCTCTCTCTCTCTCTCTCTCTCTCTCTCTCTCTCTCTCTTTCCATCCCTTCTCTCTCTCTCTTTCCATCCCCTCTCTCTCTCTCTCTCTTTCCATCCCCTCTCTCTCTCTTTCCATCCCCTCTCTAGTTACCAGACGTCAGTCCCCAGTTGGCCAGTTTAGAGATTGTCTTGAAGACAGACCTCAGCAACATTTTACAGAAGGTACCATTCAGCTCTCTCCATCTCATCCTATATCTGTAGGCTGTGGGGGTGGGGGCAGTAACCACGGGGTTGTCGGTTTGATTCCCAGGTCTCACTGACTGGTAAATGGAGGGTTGTAATGTATCATATCTCCCCCCTACAGCTGCTCTGTCCCTGAACAATGTACTGCTGTGTGTCAGGTTGGATAATGTATCATATTATCTAAAGATTTTCTATACTATTCTCTCTCCTCTCCAACCTCTCCATCCTCTCCTCTCTCCTCTCCTCTATCCTCTCCTCTCCTCCTTTCCCCTCCTCTATCCTCTCCTCTCCTTCTCTCCCCTCCTCTCCTTCTCTCCCCTCATCTACCCTCTCCTCTTCTCTCCCCTCCTCTCCTTCCTCTCATCTCCTATCCTCTTCAGGGTTATTCATCCTTCAATGACACCCCCAGACTGGTCCAACAGCAGACTAAGAATGTAGTAGCAGGTACGCTGTGTGTGTGTGTGTGTGTGTGTGTGTGTTGTGTTTGGTCATCATCCTCATCATCTCTTCTTCTCCATCCTGCGCTGCATTTGTGGGAAACCCTCTCCTCTACACAACAGCTCTGCCTAGTAAGTCTGCCCGTCTGCCCGTCTGTCCGTCTGCCCGTCCGCCCGTCCGTCCGTCTGCCCGTCTGTCTGTCTGTCTGTCTGTCTGTCTGTCTGTCTGTCTGTCTGTCTGTCTGCCCGTCTGCCCGTCTGTCTGTCTGTCTGTCTGTCTGTCTGTCTGTCTGTCTGTCTGTCCGTCTCTCCCTCTATGTCTGTGTATCTGTCTCTCTCCTCTCCTCTCCTCTCCTCTCCTCTCCTCTCTCCTCTCCTCTCCTCTTCTACCCCCTCATCTCCTCTCCTCTCTAAACTCTCCTCTCCTGTCCTCTTCTCTCCTCTCCTCTGTCTAGGAGTGAAGGCCATGCTGGATGAAATAGGAGTAGAGATAATAGGTTTCTCTAAGATGTTCCCAGTGGAAGCATCTCTGGCCAACTTCACCATCTTCCTGAGTCAGGGCCAGAAGAACATGGAGGCCTACTACCCTCAGATAGACCAGCTGGACTTCTACAGGTCTGTGTGGTTAGATGGACTTCTACAGGTCTGTGTGGTTAGATGGACTTCTACAGGTCTGTGTGTTTAGATGGACTTCTACAGGTCTGTGTGTTTAGATGGACTTCTACAGGTCTGTGTGGTTAGATGGACTTCTACAGGTCTGTGTGTTTAGATGGACTTCTACAGGTCTGTGTGGTTAGATGGACTTCTACAGGTCTGTGTGTTTAGATGGACTTCTACAGGTCTGTGTGGTTAGATGGACTTCTACAGGTCTGTGTGTTTAGATGGACTTCTACAGGTCTGTGTGGTTAGATGGACTTCTACAGGTCTGTGTGTTTAGATGGACTTCTACAGGTCTGTGTGTTTAGATGGACTTCTACAGGTCTGTGTGGTAAATACAGATGGACTTCTACAGGTCTGTGTGATTAGATGGACTTCTACTGGTCTGTGTGTTTAGATGGACTTCTACAGGTCTGTGTGGTAAATACAGATGGACTTCTACAGGTCTGTGTGGTTAGATGGACTTCTACAGGTCTGTGTGGTTAGATGGACTTCTACAGGTCTGTGTGGTTAGATGGACTTCTACAGGTCTGTGTGATTAGATGGACTTCTACAGGTCTGTGTGGTTAGATGGACTTCTACAGGTCAGTGTGGTTAGATGGACTTCTACAGGTCTGTGTGGTTAATACAGATGGACTTCTACAGGTCTGTGTGTTTAGATGGACTTCTACAGGTCTGTGTGGTTAGATGGACTTCTACAGGTCTGTGTGATTAGATGGACTTCTACAGGTCTGTGTGGTTAGATGGACTTCTACAGGTCTGTGTGTTTAATACAGATGGACTTCTACAGGTCTGTGTGGTTAGATGGACTTCTACAGGTCTGTGTGGTTAATACAGATGGACTTCTACAGGTCTGTGTGTTTAGATGGACTTGTACAGGTCTGTGTGGTTAGATGGACTTCTACAGGTCTGTGTGGTTAGATGGACTTCTACAGGTCTGTGTGATTAGATGGACTTCTACAGGTCTGTGTGTTTAATACAGATGGACTTCTACAGGTCTGTGTGGTTAGATGGACTTCTACAGGTCTGTGTGGTTAGATGGACTTCTACAGGTCTGTGTGGTTAGATGGACTTCTACAGGTCTGTGTGGTTAGATGGACTTCTACAGGTCTGTGTGATTAGATGGACTTCTACAGGTCTGTGTGTTTAGATGGACTTCTACAGGTCTGTGTGTTTAATACAGATGGACTTCTACAGGTCTGTGTGGTTAGATGGACTTCTACAGGTCTGTGTGGTTAGATGGACTTCTACAGGTCTGTGTGGTTAGATGGACTTCTACAGGTCTGTGTGATTAGATGGACTTCTACAGGTCTGTGTGGTTAGATGGACTTCTACAGGTCTGTGTGGTTAGATGGACTTCTACAGGTCTGTGTGGTTAGATGGACTTCTACAGGTCTGTGTGGTTAGATGGACTTCTACAGGTCTGTGTGGTTAGATGGACTTCTACAGGTCTGTGTGGTTAGATGGACTTCTACAGGTCTGTGTGGTTAGATGGACTTCTACAGGTCTGTGTGGTTAGATGGACTTCTACAGGTCTGTGTGGTTAGATGGACTTCTACAGGTCTGTGCGGTTAGATGGACTTCTACAGGTCTGTGTGGTTAGATGGACTTCTACAGGTCTGTGTGTTTAGATGGACTTCTACAGGTCTGTGTGTTTAGATGGACTTCTACAGGTCTGTCTGGTTAGATGGACTTCTACAGGTCTGTGTGTTTAGATGGACTTCTACAGGTCTGTGTGTTTAGATGGACTTCTACAGGTCTGTGTGGTTAGATGGACTTCTACAGGTCTGTGTGATTAGATGGACTTCTACAGGTCTGTGTGGTTAATACAGATGGATTGCTACAGGTCTGTGTGATTAGATGGACTTCTACAGGTCTGTGTGGTTAATACAGATGTACTTCTACAGGTCAGTGTGATTAGATGGACTTCTACAGGTCTGTGTGGTTAGATGGACTTCTACAGGTCTGTGTGGTTAGATGGACTTCTACAGGTCTGTGTGGTTAGATGGACTTCTACAGGTCTGTGTGGTTAGATGGACTTCTACAGGTCTGTGTGGTTAGATGGACTTCTACAGGTCTGTGTGGTTAGATGGACTTCTACAGGTCTGTGTGGTTAGATGGACTTCTACAGGTCTGTGTGGTTAGATGGACTTCTACAGGTCTGTGTGGTTAGATGGACTTCTACAGGTCTGTGTGGTTAGATGGACTTCTACAGGTCTGTGTGATTAGATGGACTTCTACAGGTCTGTGTGTTTAATACAGATGGACTTCTACAGGTCTGTGTGTTTAGATGGACTTCTACAGGTCTGTGTGGTTAGATGGACTTCTACAGGTCTGTGTGGTTAGATGGACTTCTACAGGTCTGTGTGTTTAGATGGACTTCTACAGGTCTGTGTGGTTAATACAGATGGACTTCTACAGGTCTGTGTGTTTAGATGGACTTCTACAGGTCTGTGTGGTTAGATGGACTTCTACAGGTCTGTGTGGTTAGATGGACTTCTACAGGTCTGTGTGGTTAGATGGACTTCTACAGGTCTGTGTGATTAGATGGACTTCTACAGGTCTGTGTGGTTAGATGGACTTCTACAGGTCTGTGTGGTTAGATGGACTTCTACAGGTCTGTGTGGTTAATACAGATGGACTTCTACAGGTCAGTGTGGTTAGATGGACTTCTACAGGTCTGTGTGGTTAGATGGACTTCTACAGGTCTGTGTGGTTAGATGGACTTCTACAGGTCTGTGTGATTAATACAGATGTACTTCTACAGGTCTGTGTGGTAAATACAGATGGACTTCTACAGGTCTGTGTGGTTAGATGGACTTCTACAGGTCTGTGTGGTTAGATGGACTTCTACAGGTCTGTGCGATTAGATGGACTTCTACAGGTCTGTGTGGTTAGATGGACTTCTACATGTCTGTGTGGTTAGATGGACTTCTACAGGTCTGTGTGGTTAGATGGACTTCTACAGGTCTGTGTGATTAATACAGATGTACTTCTACAGGTCAGTGTGGTTAGATGGACTTCTACAGGTCTGTGTGGTTAGATGGACTTCTACAGGTCTGTGTGGTTAGATGGACTTCTACAGGTCTGTGTGGTTAGATGGACTTCTACAGGTCTGTGTGATTAATACAGATGTACTTCTACAGGTCTGTGTGGTAAATACAGATGGACTTCTACAGGTCTGTGTGGTTAGATGGACTTCTACAGGTCTGTGTGGTTAATACAGATGGACTTCTACAGGTCTGTGTGGTTAGATGGACTTCTACAGGTCTGTGTGGTTAGATGGACTTCTACAGGTCTGTGTGGTTAATACAGATGGACTTCTACAGGTCTGTGTGTTTAGATGGACTTCTACAGGTCTGTGTGGTTAGATGGACTTCTACAGGTCTGTGTGGTTAGATGGACTTCTACAGGTCTGTGTTGTGTTCAGTGATGTATATAACAGTGTTTATTACAGGTGGATAGGCTGTGTGGCCGTGCTGTGTTCAGTGATGTATATAACAGTGTCTATTACAGGTGGATAGGCTGTGTGGCCGTGCTGTGTTCAGTGATGTATATAACAGTGTTTATTACAGGTGGATAGGCTGTGTGGCCGTGCTGTGTTCAGTGATGTATATAACAGTGTCTATTACAGGTGGATAGGCTGTGTGGCCGTGCTGTGTTCAGTGATGTATATAACAGTGTTTATTACAGGTGGATAGGCTGTGTGGCCGTGCTGTGTTCAGTGATGTATATAACAGTGTCTATTACAGGTGGATAGGCTGTGTGGCCGTGCTGTGTTCAGTGATGTATATAACAGTGTTTATTACAGGTGGATAGGCTGTGTGGCCGTGCTGTGTTCGGTGATGTATATAACAGTGTTTATTACAGGTGGATAGGCTGTCTGGCCGTGCTGTGTTCAGTGGTGTATATAACAGTGTTTATTACAGGTGGATAGGCTGTGTGGCCGTGCTGTGTTCAGTGATGTATATAACAGTGTTTATTACAGGTGGATAGGCTGTGTGGCCGTGCTGTGTTCAGTGATGTATATAACAGTGTTTATTACAGGTGGATAGGCTGTGTGGCCGTGCTGTGTTCAGTGATGTATATAACAGTGTTTATTACAGGTGGATAGGCTGTGTGGCCGTGCTGTGTTCAGTGATGTATATAACAGTGTTTATTACAGGTGGATAGGCTGTGTGGCCGTGCTGTGTTCAGTGATGTATATAACAGTGTTTATTACAGGTGGATAGGCTGTGTGGCCGTGCTGTGTTCAGTGATGTATATAACAGTGTTTATTACAGGTGGATAGGCTGTGTGGCCGTGCTGTGTTCAGTGATGTATATAACAGTGTTTTATGGATAGGCTGTGTGTGTGTTCAGGTGGATAGGCTGTGTGGCCGTGCTGTGTTCAGTGATGTATATAACAGTGTTTATTACAGGTGGATAGGCTGTGTGGCCGTGCTGTGTTCAGTGATGTATATAACAGTGTTTATTACAGGTGGATAGGCTGTGTGGCAGTGATGTATATAACAGTGTTTATTACAGGTGGATAGGCTGTGTGGCCGTGCTGTGTTCAGTGATGTATATAACAGTGTTTATTACAGGTGGATAGGCTGTGTGGCCGTGCTGTGTTCAGTGATGTATATAACAGTGTTTATTACAGGTGGATAGGCTGTGTGGCCGTGCTGTGTTCAGTGATGTATATAACAGTGTTTATTACAGGTGGATAGGCTGTGTGGCCGTGCTGTGTTCAGTGATGTATATAACAGTGTTTATTACAGGTGGATAGGCTGTGTGGCCGTGCTGTGTTCAGTGATGTATATAACAGTGTTTATTACAGGTGGATAGGCTGTGTGGCCGTGCTGTGTTCAGTGATGTATATAACAGTGTTTATTACAGGTGGATAGGCTGTGTGGCCGTGCTGTGTTCAGTGATGTATATAACAGTGTTTATTACAGGTGGATAGGCTGTGTGGCCGTGCTGTGTTCAGTGATGTATATAACAGTGTTTATTACAGGTGGATAGGCTGTGTGGCCGTGCTGTGTTCAGTGATGTATATAACAGTGTTTATTACAGGTGGATAGGCTGTGTGGCCGTGCTGTGTTCAGTGATGTATATAACAGTGTTTATTACAGGTGGATAGGCTGTGTGGCCGTGCTGTGTTCAGTGATGGATAGGCTGTGTGGCCGTGCTGTGTTCAGTGATGTATATAACAGTGTTTATTACAGGTGGATAGGCTGTGTGGCCGTGCTGTGTTCAGTGATGTATATAACAGTGTTTATTACAGGTGGATAGGCTGTGTGGCCGTGCTGTGTTCAGTGATGTATATAACAGTGTTTATTACAGGTGGATAGGCTGTGTGGCCGTGCTGTGTTCAGTGATGTATATAACAGTGTTTATTACAGGTGGATAGGCTGTGTGGCCGTGCTGTGTTCAGTGATGTATATAACAGTGTTTATTACAGGTGGATAGGCTGTGTGGCCGTGCTGTGTTCAGTGATGTATATAACAGTGTTTATTACAGGTGGATAGGCTGTGTGGCCGTGCTGTGTTCAGTGATGTATATAACAGTGTTTATTACAGGTGGATAGGCTGTGTGGCCGTGCTGTGTTCAGTGATGTATATAACAGTGTTTATTACAGGTGGATAGGCTGTGTGGCCGTGCTGTGTTCAGTGATGTATATAACAGTGTTTATTACAGGTGGATAGGCTGTGTGGCCGTGCTGTGTTCAGTGATGTATATAACAGTGTTTATTACAGGTGGATAGGCTGTGTGGCCGTGCTGTGTTCAGTGATGTATATAACAGTGTTTATTACAGGTGGATAGGCTGTGTGCTGTGTTCAGTGATGTGTGTTCAGTGGATAGATGTGCTGTGTTCAGTGATGTATATAACAGTGTCTATTACAGGTGGATAGGCTGTGTGGCCGTGCTGTGTTCAGTGATGTATATAACAGTGTTTATTACAGGTGGATAGGCTGTGTGGCCGTGCTGTGTTCAGTGATGTATATAACAGTGTTTATTACAGGTGGATAGGCTGTGTGGCCGTGCTGTGTTCAGTGATGTATATAACAGTGTTTATTACAGGTGGATAGGCTGTGTGGCCGTGCTGTGTTCAGTGATGTATATAACAGTGTTTATTACAGGTGGATAGGCTGTGTGGCCGTGCTGTGTTCAGTGATGTATATAACAGTGTTTATTACAGGTGGATAGGCTGTGTGGCTGCTGTGTTCAGTGATGTATATAACAGTGTTTATTACAGGTGGATAGGCTGTGTGGCCGTGCTGTGTTCAGTGATGTATATAACAGTGTTTATTACAGGTGGATAGGCTGTGTGGCCGTGCTGTGTTCAGTGATGTATATAACAGTGTTTATTACAGGTGGATAGGCTGTGTGGCCGTGCTGTGTTCAGTGATGTATATAACAGTGTTTATTACAGGTGGATAGGCTGTGTGGCCGTGCTGTGTTCAGTGATGTATATAACAGTGTTTATTACAGGTGGATAGGCTGTGTGGCCGTGCTGTGTTCAGTGATGTATATAACAGTGTTTATTACAGGTGGATAGGCTGTGTGGCCGTGCTGTGTTCAGTGATGTATATAACAGTGTTTATTACAGGTGGATAGGCTGTGTGGCCGTGCTGTGTTCAGTGATGTATATAACAGTGTTTATTACAGGTGGATAGGCTGTGTGGCCGTGCTGTGTTCAGTGATGTATATAACAGTGTTTATTACAGGTGGATAGGCTGTGTGGCCGTGCTGTGTTCAGTGATGTATATAACAGTGTTTATTACAGGTGGATAGGCTGTGTGGTGTTCAGTGATGTATATAACAGTGTGCTGTGTTGTTCAGTGATGTATATAACAGTGTTTATTACAGGTGGATAGGCTGTGTGGCCGTGCTGTGTTCAGTGATGTATATAACAGTGTTTATTACAGGTGGATAGGCTGTGTGGCCGTGCTGTGTTCAGTGATGTATATAACAGTGTTTATTACAGGTGGATAGGCTGTGTGGCCGTGCTGTGTTCAGTGATGTATATAACAGTGTTTATTACAGGTGGATAGGCTGTGTGGCCGTGCTGTGTTCAGTGATGTATATAACAGTGTTTATTACAGGTGGATAGGCTGTGTGGCCGTGCTGTGTTCAGTGATGTATATAACAGTGTTTATTACAGGTGGATAGGCTGTGTGGCCGTGCTGTGTTCAGTGATGTATATAACAGTGTTTATTACAGGTGGATAGGCTGTGTGGCCGTGCTGTGTTCAGTGATGTATATAACAGTGTTTATTACAGGTGGATAGGCTGTGTGGCCGTGCTGTGTTCAGTGATGTATATAACAGTGTTTATTACAGGTGGATAGGCTGTGTGGCCGTGCTGTGTTCAGTGATGTATATAACAGTGTTTATTACAGGTGGATAGGCTGTGTGGCCGTGCTGTGTTCAGTGATGTATATAACAGTGTTTATTACAGGTGGATAGGCTGTGTGGCCGTGCTGTGTTCAGTGATGTATATAACAGTGTTTATTACAGGTGGATAGGCTGTGTGGCCGTGCTGTGTTCAGTGATGTATATAACAGTGTTTATTACAGGTGGATAGGCTGTGTGGCCGTGCTGTGTTCAGTGATGTATATAACAGTGTTTATTACAGGTGGATAGGCTGTGTGGCCGTGCTGTGTTCAGTGATGTATATAACAGTGTTTATTACAGGTGGATAGGCTGTGTGGCCGTGCTGTGTTCAGTGATGTATATAACAGTGTTTATTACAGGTGGATAGGCTGTGTTCAGGCCGTGCTGTGTTGTGTTCAGTGATGTATATAACAGTGTTTATTACAGGTGGATAGGCTGTGTGGCCGTGCTGTGTTCAGTGATGTATATAACAGTGTTTATTACAGGTGGATAGGCTGTGTGGCCGTGCTGTGTTCAGTGATGTATATAACAGTGTTTATTACAGGTGGATAGGCTGTGTGGCCGTGCTGTGTTCAGTGATGTATATAACAGTGTTTATTACAGGTGGATAGGCTGTGTGGCCGTGCTGTGTTCAGTGATGTATATAACAGTGTTTATTACAGGTGGATAGGCTGTGTGGCCGTGCTGTGTTCAGTGATGTATATAACAGTGTTTATTACAGGTGGATAGGCTGTGTGGCCGTGCTGTGTTCAGTGATGTATATAACAGTGTTTATTACAGGTGGATAGGCTGTGTGGCCGTGCTGATGTTCAGTGATGTATATAACAGTGTTTATTACAGGTGGATAGGCTGTGTGGCCGTGCTGTGTTCAGTGATGTATATAACAGTGTTTATTACAGGTGGATAGGCTGTGTGGCCGTGCTGTGTTCAGTGATGTATATAACAGTGTTTATTTTATTACAGGTGGATAGGCTGTGTGGCCGTGCTGTGTTCAGTGATGTATATAACAGTGTCTATTACAGGTGGATAGGCTGTGTGGCCGTGCTGTGTTCAGTGATGTATATAACAGTGTTTATTACAGGTGGATAGGCTGTGTGGCCGTGCTGTGTTCAGTGATGTATATAACAGTGTTTATTACAGGTGGATAGGCTGTGTGGCCGTGCTGTGTTCAGTGATGTATATAACAGTGTCTATTACAGGTGGATAGGCTGTGTGGCCGTGCTGTGTTCAGTGATGTATATAACAGTGTTTATTACAGGTGGATAGGCTGTGTGGCCGTGCTGTGTTCAGTGATGTATATAACAGTGTCTATTACAGGTGGATAGGCTGTGTGGCCGTGCTGTGTTCAGTGATGTATATAACAGTGTTTATTACAGGTGGATAGGCTGTGTGGCCGTGCTGTGTTCAGTGATGTATATAACAGTGTTTATTACAGGTGGATAGGCTGTGTGGCCGTGCTGTGTTCAGTGATGTATATAACAGTGTTTATTACAGGTGGATAGGCTGTGTGGCCGTGCTGTGTTCAGTGATGTATATAACAGTGTTTATTACAGGTGGATAGGCTGTGTGGCCGTGCTGTGTTCAGTGATGTATATAACAGTGTTTATTACAGGTGGATAGGCTGTGTGGCCGTGCTGTGTTCAGTGATGTATATAACAGTGTTTATTACAGGTGGATAGGCTGTGTGGCCGTGCTGTGTTCAGTGATGTATATAACAGTGTTTATTACAGGTGGATAGGCTGTGTGGCCGTGCTGTGTTCAGTGATGTATATAACAGTGTTTATTACAGGTGGATAGGCTGTGTGGCCGTGCTGTGTTCAGTGATGTATATAACAGTGTTTATTACAGGTGGATAGGCTGTGTGGCCGTGCTGTGTTCAGTGATGTATATAACAGTGTTTATTACAGGTGGATAGGCTGTGTGGCCGTGCTGTGTTCAGTGATGTATATAACAGTGTTTATTACAGGTGGATAGGCTGTGTGGCCGTGCTGTGTTCAGTGATGTATATAACAGTGTTTATTACAGGTGGATAGGCTGTGTGGCCGTGCTGTGTTCAGTGATGTATATAACAGTGTTTATTACAGGTGGATAGGCTGTGTGGCCGTGCTGTGTTCAGTGATGTATATAACAGTGTTTATTACAGGTGGATAGGCTGTGTGGCCGTGCTGTGTTCAGTGATGTATATAACAGTGTTTATTACAGGTGGATAGGCTGTGTGGCCGTGCTGTGTTCAGTGATGTATATAACAGTGTTTATTACAGGTGGATAGGCTGTGTGGCCGTGCTGTGTTCAGTGATGTATATAACAGTGTCTATTACAGGTGGATAGGCTGTGTGGCCGTGCTGTGTTCAGTGATGTATATAACAGTGTCTATTACAGGTGGATAGGCTGTGTGGCCGTGCTGTGTTCAGTGATGTATATAACAGTGTTTATTACAGGTGGATAGGCTGTGTGGCCGTGCTGTGTTCAGTGATGTATATAACAGTGTTTATTACAGGTGGATAGGCTGTGTGGCCGTGCTGTGTTCAGTGATGTATATAACAGTGTTTATTACAGGTGGATAGGCTGTGTGGCCGTGCTGTGTTCAGTGATGTATATAACAGTGTTTATTACAGGTGGATAGGCTGTGTGGCCGTGCTGTGTTCAGTGATGTATATAACAGTGTTTATTACAGGTGGATAGGCTGTGTGGCCTGTGTTCAGTGATGTATATAACAGTGTCTATTACAGGTGGATAGGCTGTGTGGCCGTGCTGTGTTCAGTGATGTATATAACAGTGTCTATTACAGGTGGATAGGCTGTGTGGCCGTGCTGTGTTCAGTGATGTATATAACAGTGTTTATTACAGGTGGATAGGCTGTGTGGCCGTGCTGTGTTCAGTGATGTATATAACAGTGTCTATTACAGGTGGATAGGCTGTGTGGCCGTGCTGTGTTCAGTGATGTATATAACAGTGTTTATTACAGGTGGATAGGCTGTGTGGCCGTGCTGTGTTCAGTGATGTATATAACAGTGTTTATTACAGGTGGATAGGCTGTGTGGCCGTGCTGTGTTCAGTGATGTATATAACAGTGTTTATTACTGGATAGGCTGTGTGGCCGTGCTGTGTTCAGTGATGTATATAACAGTGTTTATTACAGGTGGATAGGCTGTGTGGCCGTGCTGTGTTCAGTGATGTATATAACAGTGTTTATTACAGGTGGATAGGCTGTGTGGCCGTGCTGTGTTCAGTGATGTATATAACAGTGTCTATTACAGGTGGATAGGCTGTGTGGCCGTGCTGTGTTCAGTGATGTATATAACAGTGTTTATTACAGGTGGATAGGCTGTGTGGCCGTGCTGTGTTCAGTGATGTATATAACAGTGTTTATTACAGGTGGATAGGCTGTGTGGCCGTGCTGTGTTCAGTGATGTATATAACAGTGTCTATTACAGGTGGATAGGCTGTGTGGCCGTGCTGTGTTCAGTGATGTATATAACAGTGTTTATTACAGGTGGATAGGCTGTGTGGCCGTGCTGTGTTCAGTGATGTATATAACAGTGTTTATTACAGGTGGATAGGCTGTGTGGCCGTGCTGTGTTCAGTGATGTATATAACAGTGTCTATTACAGGTGGATAGGCTGTGTGGCCGTGCTGTGTTCAGTGATGTATATAACAGTGTTTATTACAGGTGGATAGGCTGTGTGGCCGTGCTGTGTTCAGTGATGTATATAACAGTGTCTATTACAGGTGGATAGGCTGTGTGGCCGTGCTGTGTTCAGTGATGTATATAACAGTGTTTATTACAGGTGGATAGGCTGTGTGGCCGTGCTGTGTTCAGTGATGTATATAACAGTGTTTATTACAGGTGGATAGGCTGTGTGGCCGTGCTGTGTTCAGTGATGTATATAACAGTGTTTATTACAGGTGGATAGGCTGTGTGGCCGTGCTGTGTTCAGTGATGTATATAACAGTGTTATTACAGGTGGATAGGCTGTGTGGCCGTGCTGTGTTCAGTGATGTATATAACAGTGTCTATTACAGGTGGATAGGCTGTGTGGCCAGTGATGTGCTGTGTTCAGTGATGTATATAACAGTGTCTATTACAGGTGGATAGGCTGTGTGGCCGTGCTGTGTTCAGTGATGTATATAACAGTGTTTATTACAGGTGGATAGGCTGTGTGGCCGTGCTGTGTTCAGTGATGTATATAACAGTGTTTATTACAGGTGGATAGGCTGTGTGGCCGTGCTGTGTTCAGTGATGTATATAACAGTGTTTATTACAGGTGGATAGGCTGTGTGGCCGTGCTGTGTTCAGTGATGTATATAACAGTGTCTATTACAGGTGGATAGGCTGTGTGGCCGTGCTGTGTTCAGTGATGTATATAACAGTGTCTATTACAGGTGGATAGGCTGTGTGGCCGTGCTGTGTTCAGTGATGTATATAACAGTGTTTATTACAGGTGGATAGGCTGTGTGGCCGTGCTGTGTTCAGTGATGTATATAACAGTGTCTATTACAGGTGGATAGGCTGTGTGGCCGTGCTGTGTTCAGTGATGTATATAACAGTGTTTATTACAGGTGGATAGGCTGTGTGGCCGTGCTGTGTTCAGTGATGTATATAACAGTGTTTATTACAGGTGGATAGGCTGTGTGACCGTGCTGTGTTCAGTGATGTATATAACAGTGTTTATTACAGGTGGATAGGCTGTGTGGCCGTGCTGTGTTCAGTGATGTATATAACAGTGTTTATTACAGGTGGATAGGCTGTGTGGCCGTGCTGTGTTCAGTGATGTATATAACAGTGTCTATTACAGGTGGATAGGCTGTGTGGCCGTGCTGTGTTCAGTGATGTATATAACAGTGTCTATTACAGGTGGATAGGCTGTGTGGCGTGCTGTGTTCAGTGATGTATATAACAGTGTTTATTACAGGTGGATAGGCTGTGTGGCCGTGCTGTGTTCAGTGATGTATATAACAGTGTTTATTACAGGTGGATAGGCTGTGTGGCCGTGCTGTGTTCAGTGATGTATATAACAGTGTTTATTACAGGTGGATAGGCTGTGTGGCCGTGCTGTGTTCAGTGATGTATATAACAGTGTTTATTATTAGTGGATAGGCCAGTGACGTGCTGTGTTCAGTGATGTATATAACAGTGTTTTATTACAGGTGGATAGGCTGTGTGGCCGTGCTGTGTTCAGTGATGTATATAACAGTGTCTATTACAGGTGGATAGGCTGTGTGGCGTGCTGTGTTCAGTGATGTATATAACAGTGTCTATTACAGGTGGATAGGCTGTGTGGCCGTGCTGTGTCCAGTGATGTATATAACAGTGTTTATTACAGGTGGATAGGCTGTGGGCCGTGCTGTGTTCAGTGATGTATATAACAGTGTTTATTACAGGTGGATAGGCTGTGTGGCGTGCTGTGTCTCAGTGATGTATATAACAGTGTTTATTACAGGTGGATAGGCTGTGTGGCCGTGCTGTGTTCAGTGATGTATATAACAGTGTTTATTACAGGTGGATAGGCTGTGTGGCCGTGCTGTGTTCGGTGATGCTATATAACAGTGTCTATTACAGGTGGATAGGCTGTGTGGCCGTGCTGTGTTC
>NW_026288700.1:0-17106 GCF_023373465.1 Oncorhynchus keta | reverse complement strand
GACTGTGGAAAATGTTTTAAAACATCGAATGAGCTAAAAGTTCACCAGAGAACACACACAGGAGAGAAGCCTTATTCCTGCTCTGACTGTGGAAAATGTTTTAAAACATCAAATGAGCTAAAAGTTCATCAGAGAACACACACAGGAGAGAAGCCTTACGTCTGCTTTGACTGTGGAACTAGTTTCTCACAACTTTCCAGCTTAAAATCACATGAACGTATACATACAGGAGGGAAGCCTTATTCCTGCTCTGACTGTGGAAAAAGTTTTAAAACATCAACTAAGCTAAAAGTTAATCAGAGAACAAGTACAGGAGAAAAGCCTTACTCCTGTTCTGACTGTGGGGTGAGTTTCTCTTGACTGGATACCTTAAACACACACCAACATATACATAAAGGAGAGAAGCCATACTCCTGCTCTGTTTGTGTAAAATGCTTCAAAACAGCAACCGAGCTAATAGTTCATCAGAGAACACACTTATGAGAGAAGCCTGCTTACGTCTGCTCTGACTTTTGGGTGAATTTCTCTCACCATAGCAACAACTTCTTGCGGCGAGCCATCCCGGATTCGGGATTGTGAATACAGCCTCAAGCTCATTACCATAACGCAACGTTAACTATTCATGAAAATCGCAAATGAAATTAAATCAATATGCTAGCTCTGAAGCTTAGCCTTTTGTTAACAACACTGTCATCTCAGATTTTCAAAAATATGCTTATCAACCATAGCAAAACTAGCATTTAGCATTTAGCGTTAGCATTTAGCATTAGCATTTAGCGTTAGCATCAGCAGGCAACATTTTCACAAAAAACAGAAAAACATTCAAATAAATAATTTACCTTTGAAGAACTTTGGATGTTTTCAATGAGGAGACTCTCAGTTAGAAGCAAATGTTCAGTTCTTCCTGAAAGATTATTTGTGAATCTAGAGAAATGTCAGTTTTCTGTGTCATGTTTTCTACCAAAAAAAAAGAAAATTCAGTTATAAAATGCAAACTTTTTCCAAAATTACTCCATAAATTCGACTGAAACATGTCAAACATTGTTTAGAATCAATCCTCAAATAAAATTCTAAACATATCTCTTCAAAGATATATCGTTGTTGGCAAGTGTGCTTTCCCCATCTGTATCCCATGGGAAAATGCTTGCAGCTGAAAATTACGTCCATGCGGACCCCTGGCAAATGTAGTCTCTTATGGCCAATCTTCCAATGATATGCCTACAAATACGCACAATGCTGCAGACACCTTGGAAAAAAGTTGCCCAGAGAGCATAGGCTCCTTCATGGCACATTCACAGCCATATAAGGAGACGATGGAAAAAGAGAGCCTCAAAAATTCTGCTCATTTCCTGTTTGAGGTTTCATCTTGGTTTCACCTGCAGCATGAGTTCTGTGGCACTCACAGATAATATCTTTGCAGTTTTGAAAACGTCAGTGTTTTCTTTCCAAAGCTGCCAATTATATGCATAGTCAAGCATCTTTTCGTGACAAAATATTGCGCTTAAAACGGGAACGTTTTTTGATCCAATAATGAAATAGCGCCCCCATAGCTTCAACTACACCAATGTAGTCACACAGGAGAGAAGTCTTACTCCTGCTCTGTGGAAGGGTGGGCGTGTAACTCAAACTTCTAGCCAAAGGCTGCTGTGTTTAGAATCTCATCAAGGAGGACTGAAGCATTTTAGCTAATCAGCAACTTTGCAACTACTTACTACTTTTTAGCTATTACTTAGCATGTTAGCTTAGCATGCAACTTTGCAACTACTTACTACTTTTTAGCTATTACTTAGTATGTTAGAATATCATACATATTACTAGTTCGTAACATAATGTATGAATAGCAATGCGTAAAATAACGTAAGAATTGTAATTCGTAACATACGATACATCCTAGAAGTCGTATTATACTGAACAATTTAAACACAACAATTTCAAAGATTTATAGTTTGTATAAGGAAATCAGTCATTTTAAATAAGAGTCCATAATCTATGGATTTCACATGACTGGGCAGGGGCTCCGCCATGGGTGGGACTTGGGAGAGCATAGGCCCACTTGGGAGCCAGGCCCATTCAATCGGCATGAGTTTTTCCCCACAAAAGGTCTTGATTACAGACAGAAATACTACTCAGCCCCCTCCCAGACAATCCTGCAGGTGAAGAGGTCCTGGGCTGCCGTGGTTACATGTGATCTGCAGTTGTGAGACCGGTTGGATGTACTGCCAAATTCTCTAAAAGGACGTTAGAGGTGGCTTATGGTAGAGATATACATATTGAATTCTCTCCTGCAGTCATCATGCAATTGCACATTCCCTGAACTTGAGATATATGTGACATTGTGTTGTGTGGCCTTTTATTGTCCCCCAGCACAAGGTGCACTTGTGTAATGATAATGCTGTTTTATCAGCATCTTGATATGCCACACCTGTCAGGTGGATGGATTATCTTGACAAAGGCTGAAATGCTCACAAACAGGGATAGTAACAAAGTTGTGCACAACATTTGAGAGAAATTAGCTTTTTCTGCACATGGAACATTGCTGGAATGTTTTATTTCAGCTCATGAAACCAACACTTTACATGTTTACTTTATATTTTAGTTCAGTTTATATTGGTATTGTAATGTAACCTAACATACTAAATGGAGTGGCACGGATGTTTTTGTAATACATAATACGTTTTGCTCTGAGACCAAGTTGTCCCTCTGCAGTATTCTGTGGGATTGAGCTAGTAGACACTTCTTTAAAAAACATTTTTTTTTAACCTTTATTTAACTAGGCAAGTCTGTTAAGAACAAATTCTTATTTACAATGATGGACTAGGAACAGTGGGTTAACTGCCTTGTTCAGAGGCAGAACAACAGATTTTTACCTTGTCAGCTCAGGGACCTTTTGGTTACTGGCCCAATGCTCTAACCACAAGTCTACCTTCCGCCCCTAACATGTATCAGATAGAGATGGTGTGATGATCACTTTTCACCACTAGTTTGGGGGGATTATTTTACAACTTTATTTAATGATACACAGTTTATGAAATGAATACATGTGTTTATTAATTGTCTTTAAAACTAGATGAGTTATTTTAGTTACTGATCATGAATGTGTTTGGATAACTGCATTGAAGCAAACTTTATTGATCTGCCAATGAAAAATAAAGTTACATGAATATGTACTGGTCAACCTCTTCTTCTCTTTAGTATTCAGTTCTTCATATTAGATCTGACAGTATGAATGGTTCTTATGGTTGTATTCAGTTCTTCATATTAGATCTGACAGTATGAATGGTTCTTATGGTTGTATTCAGTTCTTCATATTAGATCTGACAGTATGAATGGTTCTTATGGTTGTATTCAGTTCTTCATATTAGATCTGACAGTATGAATGGTTCTTATGGTTGTATTCAGTTCTTCATATTAGATCTGACAGTATGAATGGTTCTTATGGGCTGAGTGCCTGGAGTGTTTTTGTATGACTACAGTCAGGAGTTCTCTCTGACCCTGTGATGTCACCAGCACATTAAGTACATTCATCTTAAGATAGCCAGGTGAGACAACCACATATCACAGTAAATACATTTCTCCTCAATTAGTCAGTGTCACTTATTATTATTATTATTAGTATATTTTGAAGGGGGGGATACTCTTTAAAGATGTAGGTGTTTCAGACCATTTTCAGGCAGATGGAAAGATCTGCTAAAGTCCTAGCATCAGAGGGAAGCTGGTGCCACCATTGGGTGCCAGGACAGAGAAGTGCTTTGACTGGGCTGAGAGGGAGCTTGACCTCCTGTAGCAGTGGGACGGCCTTGAGACCAGAGGTGGCAGAACTGAGTGCTCGGGTTGGGATACAGGGTTTGAGCCTGAAGGTAGAGATGGAGCAGTTCCTCTTGCTGCACCGTAAGTAAACAATACTGACTTGTAGTGGATGTGAGCTTCGACTGGAAGCCAGTGGAATGTACGGAGGAGCAGGGTGACATGGGGGATCTTGGGAAGGTTAAACACCCAGACGTACTGCAGTGTTCTAGATAAGTTCAGTGGAGACCCATCATTCAAGGCAGGTGAGCCACCTGTTTTAAGCCCCAGTTTTAGCGATAAAACTGAGAAAAAAATCTGCTTGCAAACCATATAAAAAAAACATGTAATTGAGTTGTTAATAAAGCCACATACAAACATGGTCTTTTTTTGTTTTCTTGAGTAAGGCAGCTCCTAAATGCAGGTCTTCAGCCTTCAGTGGAGGTGGGGCAAGCCCGCAGAAAATACGGAGCTTTGCGCCATGATTTGCTCAGTGTTCTGTCATTCATGGGGACAATCCGTCACTGCCAAGTCTAAGGGTAGGACTTGAAAATTCAAGCCCCTTGGGTGCTGCGAGAGAGTTACATTCGAAGTGCCCATCCAAGAAGGCTCAAGGTCATTGTCCACAGATAAAGTAACGTTAAATCATGTGATATCTACAGTCGCTTTGATTGGACTGATCATGTCAACATAATACTTTCAAAATCTGAGCTAGCAGCATCATCATGAATCAAGTCGACAATCTACTGGCAAATCTTTTTTAATCTTTGTCATATGAAGAGAAATAATGAGAAATTATAGATAAAACGTATCGGTGCTCATCGGTCATTGGACATAAACATCACACAACAAATTGCAAATTCAACAATGAGTGGTTTGGAAGGAATCAGTGGCTAACTGCAAGCATTGCAAAGCAATCATTAGCCTGCTATTCAGTGGAGTTGCTGTGTGGTCCCAAGTCTAAGATTAAGGGGCCTTTTTCCTAGTTTAAAATTGTAAACATTCAACATTGGCCGTGCTGTCAATGAAGCTTGATTTGTGACACGCACAAAACAACTTATCTCAGTACTGAAAAATCTGACTTGAGTGAGTTCAAGACAACTGGGAACTCAGGGAAAAGCAAGCTACGACTGGGAAAATACATTTTGAACTTTCATCCAACTCGGAATTGTACATTGGGAACTCGGGCCTCTTTTTACAGCTACGACCTGAAGATCACTGACGTCATCATTTTTTTCCTGAGTTCCCAGTTGTCTTGAAGCACCACAAATCCAGAGAATGACAGACTTTGATGAAGTTTGATGACAAAATATGCCCATGAAGAACTGCCGCGCCACCTTCCTGTTCAAGTGAGCACAGCACAACAAGGTGAGTCCAAAAATGTCTTGTATGCTGCTGCATAAATTATGTAATATGCCAGGGAGATGTGTATACTGTAGCTAAGAAAGTAATACTAAGTGTATGTTGTGTAGTAAGATGTTAGTAGCCCATGTGCCTCACCCTAATATTTTGGTCTTGTTTCACATCTTAATTTTGCCTACTGTTCTGACTTGGTGGTTGACATGTAGCCTATAACCTGTTTTTGAGAAATGTAATCATTGAATATTGTAAGAATTTTCATTGTCTGCATATATTCCCCTTTATTTATCCTACGGTTCTGACTTGGCATACAGGGAGAACACTGTAAGAACGGCCCATGTTCTGAATTATGTTGCTGTACATTTCCAAAGTGCTGAACAAATAGTTACATTGACTACGTCCGTCCTAGCTCGCTCATTAATGTCTTAATCGAAATTACGGATTGCCTCTTATTCTTATGCCATAGTTTGTACATCTCAATTGTCAGTAGAAACCACATTTGTTTAAGTAAGTCAGCCATGTTATTTTAAAAGGCAGTAAATGAGGCTGAATGAACTGTTCCGTTGCCAGACAAGGTTCCGCTGATAGCCAGGTGAAAGCAGTGGTAAGTTGTTGAGACTATGCTGTTGGTCCTAACAGTTTGTGGGCACCGTTTCTCACTGTTATAGTGCAATTAATGTATTGTTTAGTGGCTTTGCTGGCATGCGTCCAATTTTTTTATTTTATTTAACTTGGTTAGTCAGTTAAGAACAAATTCTTATTTAAAAAGAAGGCCAATCCTCACCGATGCTGGGCTAATTGTGTGCTTCCCTATGGGACTCCCAATCATGGCCAGATGTGATTCAGCTATGATTCGAACCAGGGACTGTAGTGATGTCTCTTGCACTGAGATGAGGTGCCTTAGACTGCTGCGCCACTCGGGAGCCCTTAAAAGGTTTGTGCCCAATGTAGGGCAGGAGTTTGAAGGCACAAGCGGGGACCCCAGCCAACAGAGAATTGAGAAATGTTTTGGTACTCTTCCCCAGATCTGTGCCTCACCACAAATCTGTCTCGAAGCTCGACGGAAAATTTATTCGACCTCATTGCTCGTTTGTTTGGGTGGGGTTATTTAAACTATTTTGTTCCTTTGATTTTGGACCTTAAAGCGTGTTTTAAATTCCAAGCATCTGCCTCTAACCCTAGGAAGCTCTTTGCCACCTTCTCCTCCCTCCTGAATCCTCCTCTCCCTCTCTGCAGATGACTTCGTCAACCATTTTGAAAAGAAGGTCGACGACATCCGATCCTCGTTTGCTAAGTCAAACGACACCGCTGGTTCTGCTCACACTGCCCTACCCTGTGCTCTGACCTCTTTCTCCCCTCTCTCTCCAGTTGAAATCTCGCGTATTCACAATGACGGCCGGCAAAACCCAACAACCTGCCCGCTCGACCCTATCCCCAATCCTCTCTTCTCCAGACCATTTCCGGTGACCTTCTCCCTTACCTCACCTGCTCATCAACTCATCCCTGACCGCTGGCTACGTCCTTCCGTCTTCAAGAGAGCGAGAGTTGCACCCCTTCTGAAAAAACCTACACTCGATCCCTCCGATGTCAACAACTACAGACCAGTATCCCTTCTGGTACTTTCTCTCCAAAACTTGAACGTGCCATCCTTGGCCAGCTCTCCCAATTTCTCTCTCAGAATGACCTTCTTGATCCAAATCAGTCAGGTTTCAAGACTAGTCATTCAACTGAGACTGCTTTTCTCTGTATCACGGAGGCGCTCCGCACTGCTAAAGCTAACTCTCTCTCCTCTGCTCTCATCCTTCTAGACCTATCGGCTGCCTTCGATACTCAACCATCAGATCCTCCTCTCCACCCTCTCCGAGTTTCATCTCCGTGTTTGCGGGCTTGATTGCGTCCTACCTGACAGGTCGCTCCTACCAGGTGGCGTGGCGAGAATCTGTCTCCTCACCACGCTCTCTCACCACTGGTGTCCCCCAGGGCTCTGTTCTATACCCGCTCCTTTCTCGCTATACACCAAGTCACTTGGCTCTGTCATAACCTCACATGGTCTCTCCTATCATTGCTATGCAGACGATCACACAATTAATCTTCTCCTTTCCCCCTTCTGATGACCAGGTGGCGAATCGCATCTCTGCATGTCTGGCAGACATATCAGTGTGGATGACGGATCACCACCTCAAGCTGAACCTGGTCAGACGGAGCTGCTCTTCCTCCCGGGGAAGGACTGCCCGTTCCATGATCTCGCCATCACGGTTGACAACTCCATTGTGTCCTCCTCCCAGAGCGCTGAACCTTGGCGTGATCCTGGATTGACACCCTGTCGTTCTCAACTAACATCAAGGCGGTGGCCCGTTCCTGATTGTTCATGCTCTGTGTTTTGCACCAGTAGGACCCTGCCTCACACAGGAAGCGGCGCAGGTCCTAATCCAGGCACTTTCATCTCCCGTCTGGATTACTGCAACTCACTGTTGGCTGGGCTCCTGCCTGTGCCATTAAACCCCTACAACTCATCCAGAACGCCGCAGCCCGTCTGGTGTTCAACCTTCCCAAGTTCTCTCACGTCACGCCGCTCCTCCGCTCTCTCCACTGGCTTCCAGTTGAAGCTCGCATCCGCTACAAGACCAGACCATGGTGCTTGCCTACGGAGCTGTGAGGGGAACGGCACCTCAGTACCTCCAGGCTCTGATCAGGCCCTACACCCAAACAAGGGCACTGCGTTCATCCACCTCTGGCCTGCTCGCCTCCCTACCACTGAGGAAGTACAGTTCCCGCTCAGCCCAGTCAAAACTGTTCCTGCTCTGGCTCCCCAATGGTGGAACAAACTCCCTCACGGCGCCAGGACAGCGGAGTCAATCACCACCTTCCGGAGACACCTGAAACCCCACCTCTTTAAGGAATACCTAGGATAGGATAAAGTAATCCTTCTCACCCCCCCTACCCCCTTAAAAGATTTAGATGCACTATTGTAAAGTGGCTGTTCCACTGGATGTCATAAGGTGAATGCACCAATTTGTAAGTCGCTCTGGATAAGAGCGTCTGCTAAATGACTTAAATGTAAATGTAAATGTTTTTTCCCACATCCTTTGCTCTCTGCTCCTGACTCCAAACCCATTCACTCATTGAGCGTTACAGTCTTAATATTTATGCAAGTAAGGTATTCATTTGTATAAATTGACAAATATGTTAAACTTTTTTCGTTTTGTCATTGTGTGTATATTGATGAGGGGTAAAACATGCATTTAATCAATTTTTGTATAAGCCTGTAACATAACAATATGTGGGAAAAGTCAAGGGGTCTTGTATAATGCCCTGTATATGATTCAAACTACAGATGTAAGGATCTGAAGTGGTAAACACAATGGCATAATGGAAAATGCATGTCCAATGGTTATCTCTGTATGAGTCACATTAAATCACCTGGGTAGAGCAGAGAGGACAGAGCATGTATCTTTGCAGAAGATGTATCTTTGCAGAAGAGTTTCATCTCCACACTGGGATGATTTTAACAGTGCAACGCCACACACTAAAACTAATGAAGGAGCACACAGTCACCAACAATATGTCCCTGTTGTCAATACTTTCAACTGGCTCAGCTTGCTGTTACAGCACAGCACCACCAAATTCAATGTATTAAGTAACCATCTGTCTTTTGTAACCAGAAAAACGTAACATAATACTGTTTTGAGAGTCCCTGATTTATATTTACTATGTTACACCTAGTCTATGAGACGAGGCTTCACCTAAATTATGCACAGCAGGTCAAGAGGTGTGTTTTCCCTTCAGCATCTGCATGTGGCATAAGCTCACCCACCTCATATCACGAATCTAAAATGGTTAACTTCGGCAATTACTTGAATAATTCAATGGATGTTTTGTTTACAGACATGATGAGTAAATTGTCTTGTTTAAAAAAAAAACGTGACTTCGCAATGGGTCCGTCAATGGGAATTGGGCCGTGCTTCAGCTGAACTGCAGTACCGAAAATGCCCTCTGAGCACAGTGGAAAGCATGCTTTTTGACTGGAAGCCTGGCCCCTTGATCCGAAAAAGGTGTAATTGCAGACCGCACTTGGGGGCGTTCTCTGGTATCGGGCGTTTCACGGATCTAGTTTACACCAATTGATGCACCCCATTGGTCCGTGGCCGTTTCTTTTGCGTTGGGACAACAGTTCTTGACATCTGTTACATTGTAGCTAAGCCTAACCCTTTTCCTAACCTTAACCTCAGCCTCCTAACCTGCCACTTTAATTATCCTAACCTGTAAGGGGCACACTCCAACACTCAGACATAGTCTGCGTTCCTAAATTCGCTCTGGCTATATACTCCAATTTCAGACCACTCTCGTCTGAGTGCCAGAGGGAAGAATGATTGATGAAAAACAAACGCTCAACACCCCTTGAATACCGCCGGTGTCAGTAAGCGTCGGCAAAAAAAGCGTTATTAAATTGTTGCCTGAAGCACAGTTAAAGTCACCAATGCTCTGGATAACATGAACACAGCCTAACCAGCTCTGCTAAGGCGAGTAAAATGATCAGAGTTCTCTCATTTGTACTGAAAGTAGCTAGCAAGCTAGCCAATGTTAACCAGTTATCTTGGATGCTTGACTGCCGTTGTGAGGTCAGAACGCTTGAATCAACCCTCCTCCTCCGCCAGAGCGTCCAGTGTGGCTCTGAACGCTCCGAGAGCGATACGAACTGACAATCTGACAACGCTCTTAATGTAGATAATACTAATACAGTGATAACCATTGGACATGCAGTTCCATTATGCCATTGTTTCTCCCACTTCAGATCCTTACATTTGTAGTTTGAAGCATATACATGGCATTATACAAGACCCCTTGACTTTTTCCATATTTTGTTACATTACAGGTTTCTACAAAAATTAATTAAATTCATTTTTTACCCCTCATCAATACACAGAATACCCCATAATGACAAAGCGAAAAAAGGTTTTTATACATTTTAGCAAATTTATAAAAATGAATACCTTATTTGCATAAGTATTCAGACCCTTTGCTCTGACACTCAAAATTCAGCTCAAGTGCATCAAATCTCTGTTGGCTGGGCTCCCAGCTTGTGCCATCCAACTCCTACACCACGTTGGGCGTAAACCTTTTAAGGGCTCTCGAGTGGCGCAGCGGCCTAAGGCACTGCATCTCAGTGCAAGAGGCATCACTACAGTCCCTGGTCCGAAGCCAGACTGAATCACATCCGGCCATGATTGGGAGTCCAATAGGGAAGTGCACAATTGGCCCAGCATCGTCCAGGTTCTTACAGTGTTCTCCCTGTACGCCAAGTCAGAACCGTAGGGTAAATTAAGGGGCATATAAGCAGACAATGAAAGCTCTTACAATATTCAATGATTACATTTCTCAAAAACAGGTTATAGGCTACATGTCAACCACCAAGTCAGAACAGTAGGCAAAATTAAGATGTGAAACTAGATAAAATGATTAGGGTGAGGCACATGGGCTACTAACATCTTACTACACAACATACACTTAGTATTACTTTCTTAGCTACAGTATACATATCTCCCTGGCATATTACATAATTTATGCAGCAGCATACAAGACATTTTTGGACTCACCTTGTTGTGCTGTGCTCACTTGAACAGGAAGGTGGCGCGGCAGTAATTTCTGGGCATATTTTGTCATCAAACTTTGTCAACAAATTATGTCATTCTCTGGATTTGTGGTGCTTTCAAGACAGCTGGGAACTCAAAGAAGAAAAAAAAGGAATCATGATGACGTCAGTGATCTTCAGGTCGAAGCTGTAGAAAGAGGCCCGAGTTCCCAATTTACAATTCCGAGTTGGATGAAAGTTCAAAACGTATTTTCTCAGTCATAGCTTGTTTTTCCCCAAGTTCCCAGTTGTTTTGAACTCACACAAGTCAGATTTTGCAGTACCAAGTTAAGTTGATTTGAGCGTGGCACAAATCAAGCTTTATTGACAGCATGGCCAATGTTGAATGTTTACAGTTTTAAACTAGGAAAAGAGACCCTTAATCTTAGACTTGGGACCACACAGCCACTCCACTGAATAGCAGGCTAATGATGGCTTTGCAATGCTTGCAGTTAGCCACTGATTCCTTCCAAACCACTCATTGTTGAATTTGCAATTTGTTGTGTGATGTTTATGTCCAATGGCCGATGAGCACCGATACGTTTTATCTATAATTTCTCATTATTTCTCTTCATATGACAAAGATTAAAAAGGATTTGCCAGTAGACTGTCAACTTGATTCATGATGATGACTGCTAGCTCAGATGTTGAAAGTATGATGTTGACATGATCAGTCCAATCAAAGTGACTGTAGATATCACATGATTTGAAGTTATTCAATCTGTGGATAATGACCTTGAGCCTTCGTGGATGGGCACTTCTGCAGGCTTGCCCCACCTCCACTGAAGGCTGAAGACCTGCATTTTGGAGCTGCCTTACTCAAGAAAACGAAATGTTTGTATGCAGCTTTATTAATAACTCAAGTATATGTTTTTTTTACATTGTTTGCAAACAGGTTATTTATTTCACACTGTTTTATCGCTAAAACTGTGGGGCTCAAAACAGGTGGCTCACCTGCCCTGAATGATGGGTCTCCACTGAACTTATCTAGAACACTGCAGTGCGTCTGGGTGTTTAACCTTCCCAAGATCCCCCATGTCACCCTGCTCCTCCGTACATTCCACTGGCTTCCAGTCGAAGCTCACATCCACTACAAGACAATGGTGCTTAATTACGGTGCAGCAAGAGGAACTGCCCCATCTCTACTTTCAGACTCAAACTTTCAGGCCCGAGCACTCAGTTCTGCCACCTCTGGTCTCATGGCCGTCCCACTGTTACAGGAGGTCAAGCTCCCTCTCAGCCCAGTCAAAGCACTTCTCTGTCCTGGTACCCCAATGGTGGCACCAGCTTCCTTCTGATGCTAGGACAGCAGAGTCCCTGCCCATCTGCCCGAAAAGGTCTGAAACCCTACGTCTTTAAAGAGTACCCCCCAAATAATAATAATAATAATAAGTGACACTGACTAATTGAGGAGAAATGTATTTACTGTGATATGTGGTTGTCTCACCTGGCTATCTTAAGATGAATGTACTTAATGTGCTGGTGACATCACAGGGTCAGAGAGAACTCCTGACTGTAGTCATACAAAAACACTCCAGGCACTCAGCCCATAAGAACCATTCATACTGTCAGATCTAATATGAAGAACTGAATACAACCATAAGAACCATTCATACTGTCAGATCTAATATGAAGAACTGAATACTAAGAACCATTCATACTGAGAAGAAGAACTGGTTGACCAGTACATATTCATGTAACTTTATTTTTCATTGGCAGATCAATTAAGTTTGCTTCAATGCAATTATCCAAACACATTCATGATCAGTAACTAAAATAACTAATCTAGTTTGAAAGACAATTAATAAACACATGTATTCATTTCATAAGGTGTGTATCATTAAATAAAGTTGTAAACTAATCCCCCCCAAACTAGTGGTGAAAAGTGATAATCTCTATCTGATACATGTTAGGGGCGGAAGGTAGCCTAGTGGTTAGAGCGTTGGGTCAGAAACCAAAAGGTTGCTAGATCGAATCCCTGAGCTGACAAGGTAAAAATCTGTTGTTCTGCCTCTGAACAAGGCAGTTAACCCACTGTTCCTAGGCCATCATTGTAAATAAGAATTTGTTCTTAACTGACTTGCCTAGTTGCTATTTTTTAAGTGTCTACTAACTCCTTCCGAGGGACAACCTGGTCTCAGAGCAAAATGTATTTTATGTTACCAAAACATCCGTGCCACTCCATTTAGTATGTTACGTTCCACAAAATTGTTTATGTCCCTGTTAGTGAGCATTTCAGCCTTTGTCAAGATAATCTATACCTGACAGGTGTGGCATATCAAGAAGCTGATAAAACAGCATGATCATTACACAGGTGTACCTTGTGTTGGGGACAATAAAATGCCACACAACACAATGTCACAGATGTCTCAATTTTAGGGAATGTGCATTTCTCATGATGAATGCAGGAATGCCCATCCGAGCTGTTGCCGGAGAACTCAATATTTATATCTCTACCATTAGCCACCTCTAACGTCCTTTTAGAGAATTTGGCAGTACATCCAACCGGCCTCACAACTGCAGATCACATGTAACCACGGCAGCCCAGGACCTCTTCGCCTGCAGGATTGTCTGAGGGGGGCTGAGTAGTATTTCTGTCTGTAATAAAGACCTTTTGTGGGGAAAAACTCATTCTGATTGGCTGGGCCTGGCTCCCAAGTCCCACCCATGGCTGAGCCTCTGCCCAGTCATATAATATCCATAGATTAGGGCCTCATTTATTTATTTCAATTGACTGATTTCCTTATACAAACTGTAAATCTTTGAAATTGTTAAGTTTAGATTGTTGTTCAGTATAATACGACTTGTAGGATGTATCGTATGTTAAGAATGACAATTTGTATGTTATTTTACGCATTGTTATTCATACAATATGTTACGAACTTGTAATATGTATGATATTTTACGAAATCCAAATTGGATAACATTAGCTAGGTTAGCGGTGAGGGGTTTAAGGTAGAGTTAAATGGGTTTAAGAAAGGTTAGTTAAATGGGTTTGCATGCTAAGAAATGCTGACATAGCTAAAATTATGCTTGCTAATCAGCTAAAATGCTAAAGTCCTCCTTGAGAGATTCAAACACGTAGTTGCTTACAAGTTGCTAATTAGCTAAAAAGTAGTAAGTAGTTGCAAAGTTGCTAATTAGCTAAAATCCTCTGTGATGAGATTCAAACACTCAACCTTTGGCATGACGTTTGAGTTTACACGCCCACCCTTCCACAGAGCAGGAGTAAGGCTTCTCTCCTACGTGTAAACGTTGGTGTGTTTTTAAGCTGCCCAGTTGAAACTCTCCCCACAGGTAGAGACAGACCAGGCTGAGAGGGAAGCAGTACCACCCAGTAAATTGGCAGACTAGTGTTTGTTTTCAAAATGAGAAGAATACCAGAGGGTATTCAACACCAAGTGCAAATCTTTACAGTAGAAGCCAACAAAACACACCAAAACTGACAAGGTGCAAAGTAAAGAGAGGCTAAAATTCTATAACGCTCCCTTTCCTCTGCACAGTTCTCTCACAGTGAGAACCAATAGGATTACAGTGTTCTACACTTTCTTCATTTGATCCAATTACAACTTATTTTATGAGATGAGAATTAAGTTATGGAGTGACTTTATTCTTAGCTGGTCAGAGAACCGATGAGGCTTTTCTCCTTAACCTCACTAGGGTAGGGGTCACTATTTTCACCTCCGGATTAAAAGCGTTCCCAAAGTAAACTACCTGCTACTCAGGACCAGAAGCTAGGAAATGCATACAATTAGTAGAATTGGAAAGACAACACTCCAAAGTTTCTAGAAACTGTTAAAATATTGTCTGTGAGTATAACAGAACTGAAAAGGCAGGCAAAAACTTGAGGAAAATCCATCCAGGAAGTGCCATTATTTTGAAATGGCTGTTTTTCCAATGAAAACCTATCCACCATTTAAAGGGATCGGACCCAGATTCTGTTCCCTATGGCTTCCACTAGTTGTGAACAGTCTTTAGACATTATTCCAGGCTTGTATTCTGAAAAATGAGGGAGAATGACCACATTGAGTCAGTGGATAGTGGGATGTCCCCAGAGCTGGGTCCTGCAGAGTGCACCTTTCTTGTTTTTCTTTTATATTGACAACGCTGTTGCCAGTTGAAATATTATTGATTATTTAGGCTAACAACAACCTGAGGATTGATTATAAACATTGTTTTACATGTTTCTACAAACTTTACGGATACTATTTGGAATTTGTCTGCCTCTTGTGACCGCATTTGAGCCATTGGATTACTGAACAAAATGTGTTTCAAAATATAAATGAACATTTATTGTGTAACTGGGAGTCTTGTGAGTGCAACCATATGAAGATCATCATATTTCTGACTTTTGTGACTAGTCTACTTGGCTGGTAACTATGTAATGTTTTGTGTGCTGAGCGCCGTCCTCAGATAATCACATGGTTTGCTTTCGCCTTAAAGCCTTTTTGAAATCTGACATGGCGGCTAGATTAACAACAAGTTAATCTTTATTTTGATATTTACATTTCATGAAATCACAAGTGTAATACATTTCTAGTAATTAGATTTGTATTAGTCACTCTGCAATTTCACCGGATGTTGACCAGGTGGGATGCAACCGTCCCAGGTACCCACATGAAGTTAATGTATACGTTGGTGTGTTTTTAAGTTGCTCTGGTGAGAGAAACTCTTCCCACAGTCAGAGCAGAAGTAAGGCTTGTCTCCTGTGTGTGTTCTCTGGTGAACTTTTAGCTCAGTTGATGTTTTGAAGCATTTTACACAGTCAGAGCAGAAGTAAGGCTTCTCTCCTGTGTGTGTTCTCTGATGTACTTTTAGCTCAGTTGATGTTTTGAAGCATTTTCCACAGAAAGAGCAGTAGTACGGCTTCTCTCCTGTATGTATACGTTCATGTGATTTCAAGGTACCCGATAGGGAGAAACTCTTCCCACAATCAGAGCAGGAGTAAGGCTTCTCTCCTGTATGTATTAGTTGGTGTGCTTTTAAGTGTGTCTTTTGAGAGAATCTCTCCCCACAGTCAGGGCAGTAGTAAGGTTTTTCTCCTGTATGGATACGTTGGTGTGTTTTTAAGTTATCCAGTCGAGAGAAACTAACCCCACAGTCAGAGCAGACGTAAGGCTTCTCTCCTGTGTGTGTTCTCTGGTGAACTTTTAGCTCATTTGATGTTTTAAAACGTTTTCCACAGTCAGAGCAGCAATAAGGCTTCTCCCCTGTGTGTGTTCTCTGATGAACTTTTAGATGAGTTGATGTTGTGAAGTATTTTCCACAGTCAGAGCAGACGTAAGGCTTCTCTCCTGTATGTATACGTTCATGTGTTTTTAAGATGGAAAATTTAGAGAAACTAGTTCCACACTCAGAGCAGTAATACGGCTTGTCTCCTGTGTGTGTTCTCTGATGAACTTTTAGCTCAGTTGATGTTTTGAAGCATTTTCCACAGTCAGAGCAGAAGTAAGGCTTCTCATCAGTGTGTATAAGTTGGTGTGTTTTTAAGTTGCTCTGGTGAGAGAAACTCTTCCCACAGTCAGAGCAGAAGTAAGGCTTCTCTCCTGTGTGTGTTCTCTGGTGAACTTTTAAGTTGGTCTTTTGAGAGAATCTCTCCCCACAGTCAGGGCAGTAGTAAGGTTTTTCTCCTGTATGGATACTTTGGTGTGTTTTTAAGTTATCCAGTCGAGAGAAACTAACCCCACAGTCAGAGCAGACGTAAGGCTTCTCTCCTGTGTGTGTTCTCTGGTGAACTTTTAGCTCATATAATGTTTTAAAACATTTCCCACAGTCAGAGCAAGAGTATGGCTTCTCCCCTGTATGTATACGTTCATGTGATTTTAAGTGGGAAAGCTGAGAGAAACTAGTTCCACAGTCAGGGCAGAAGAAAGGCTTCTCTCCTGTGTGTGTTCTCTGATGACGTTTCAGCACCGTTGATGTTTTGAAGCATTTTCCACAGTCAGAGCAGGAGTAAGGCTTCTCTCCTGTGTGTATTTTTAGGTGTATTTTTAGCTTTGATAGAAATGGGAAAATCTCTTCACAATGTGGGCAGTGATGAGACCTCTTAGCTCTCTGATCTTCCTGCTGTTGCTCTCTGGATGTGGAGAATGTCTCAACATGGTATCCTGTGTGAACATCAGAAAAAACAGTCACTTGGTGTGATATACATGTTAATAAAATGTATTTTATGAAGCACTTTTTACATCAGTAGTTGTCACAAAGTGCTTAACTTGTCTGGTTCAAATCCCATAATTACAATTATTTTACACCATTTTAAAGATAAACTTCTTGTAAATCCAGCCACAGTGTTCGATTTCAAATAGGCTTTACGGCGAAAGCACACCAAACGATTA
>NW_026288699.1:0-3673 GCF_023373465.1 Oncorhynchus keta | reverse complement strand
GGCGTTACTCTGACCCTGGATCTCTTTGAAGAACATATCAAGACCATTTCGAGGACAGCTTTTTTCCATCTACGTAACATTGCAAAAATCAGAAACTTTCTGTCCAAAATGATGCAGAAAAATTAATCCATGCTTTTGTCACTTCTAGGTTAGACTACTGCAATGCTCTATTTTCCGGCTACCCGGATAAAGCACTAAATAAACTTCAGTTAGTGCTAAATACGGCTGCTAGAATCCTGACTAGAACCAAAAAATTTGATCATATTACTCCAGTGCTAGCCTCTCTACACTGGCTTCCTGTCAAAGCAAGGGCTGATTTCAAGGTTTTACTGCTAACCTACAAAGCATTACATGGGCTTGCTCCTACCTACCTCTCTGATTTGGTCCTGCCGTACATACCTACACGTACGCTACGGTCACAAGACGCAGGCCTCCTAATTGTCCCTAGAATTTCTAAGCAAACAGCTGGAGGCAGGGCTTTCTCCTATAGAGCTCCATTTTTATGGAACGGTCTGCCTACCCATGTCAGAGACGCAAACTCGGTCTCAACCTTTAAGTCTTTACTGAAGACTCATCTCTTCAGTGGGTCATATGATTGAGTGTAGTCTGGCCCAGGAGTGGGAAGGTGAACGGAAAGGCTCTGGAGCAACGAACCGCCCTTGCTGTCTCTGCCTGGCCGGTTCCCCTTTCCACTGGGATTCTCTGCCTCTAACCCTGTTACTGGGGCTGAGTCACTGGCTTGCTGGGGCTCTCTCTGCCGTCCCTGGGGGGGTGCGTCACCTGGGTGGGGTTGATTCACTGTTGTGGTCGGCCTGTCTGGGTTGCCCCCTTGGGTTGTACCGTGGCGGAGATCTTTGTGGGCTATACTCGGCCTTGTCTCAGGATGGTAAGTTGGTGGTTGAAGATATCCTCTAGTGGTGTGGGGGGATGTGCTTTGGCAAAGTGGGTGGGGTTATATCCTTCCTGTTTGGCCCTGTCCGGGGGTGTCCTCGGATGGGGGCCACAGTGTCTCCTGACCCCTCCTGTCTCAGCCTCCAGTATTTATGCTGCAGTAGTTTGTGTCGGGGCTAGGGGTCAGTTTGTTATATCTGGAGTACTTCTCCTGTCCTATCGTGTCCTGTGTGAATCTAAGTGTGCGTCTCTCTCACCCTCTCCTTCTCTTTCTTTCTCTCTCTCGGAGGACCTGAGCCCCTAGGACCATGTCCCAGGACTACCTGGACATGAGGACTCCTTGCTGTCCCCAGTCCACCTGGCCACGCTCCTGCTCCAGTTTCAACTGACCTGAGCCCTAGGACCGTGCCCCAGGACTACCTGACATGAAGGCTCCTTGCTGTCCCCAGTCCACCTGACTGTGCTGGGTGCTCCAGTTTCAACTGTTCTGCCTTATTATTATTCGACCATGCTGGTCATTTATGAAAATTTGAACATCTTGGTCATGTTCTGTTATAATCTACTCCGGGCACAGCCAGAAGAGGACTGGCCACCCTACATAGCTCCGGTTCCTCTCTAGGTTTCTTCCTAGGTTTTGGCCTTTCTAGGAGTTTTTCCTAGCCACCGTGCTTTACACCTGCATTGTTTGCTGTTTGGGGTTTTAGGCTGGGTTTCTGTACAGCACTTTGAGATATCAGCTGATGTACGAAGGGCTATATAAATAAATTTGATTTGATTTGATTTGATTCTAGTTCCGACAATGCAGTGATAACCAACAAGTAATCTTAACTAACAATTCCAAAACTACTGTCTTATACAAATTTCGGTGTTCCTCAAGGTTCTGTTTTAGGACCACTATTGTTTTCACTATACATTTTACCTCTTGGGGATGTTATTCAAAACATAATGTTAAACTTCCACTGCTATGCGGATGACACAGCTGTACATTTCAATGAAACATGGTGAAGTTCCCAAAATTGCTCCTCGCTAGAAGCATGTGTTTCAGACATAAGGAAGTGGATGGCTGCAAACTTTCTACTATTAAACTCCTGACAAAACAGAGATGCTTGTTCTAGGTCCCAAGAAACAAAGAGATCTTCTGTTGAATCTGACAATTAATCTTAATGGTCAGTACAGTCGCTCTCAAATAAAACTGTGAAGGACCTCGGCGTTACTCTGACCCTGATCTCTTTGAAGAACATATCAAGACCATTTCGAGGACAGCTTTTTTCCATCTACGTAACATTGCAAAATCAGAAACTTTCTGTCCAAAAAATGATGCAGAAAAAAATTAATCCATGCTTTTGTCACTTTAGGTTAGACTACTGCAATGCTCTATTTTCCAAGCACTGGATAAAGCAATCAACAAACTTCAGTTAGTGCTAAACACGGCTGCTAGAATCCTGACTAGAACCAAAAAAATTTGATCATATTATTCCAGTGCTAGCCTCTACACTGGCTTCCTGTCAAAGCAAGGGCTGATTTCAAGGTTTTACTGCTAACCTACAAAGCATTACATGGGCTTGCTCCTACCTATCTCTCTGATTTGGTCCTGCCATACATACCTACACATACTCTTACGGTCACAAGACGCAGGCCTCCTAATTGTCCCTAGAATTTCAAAGCAAACAGCTGGAGGCAGGGCTTTCTTCCTATAGAGCTCCATTTTTATGGAACGGTCTGCCTACCCATGTCAGAGACGCAAACTCGGTCTCAACCTTTAAGTCTTTACTGGAAGACTCATCTCTTCAGTGGGTCATATGATTGAGTGTAGTCTGGCCCAGGAGTGGGAAGGTGAACGGAAAGGCTCTGGAGCAACGAACCGCCCTTGCTGTCTCTGCCTGGCCAGTTCCCTCTTTCCACTGGGATTCTCTGCCTCAACCCTATGACAGGGCTGAGTCACTGGCTTACTGGGGCTCTCATACAGGGTACACTGCACAGAGTCAATGTAGAGGCTATATACAGGGTATTACGGCACAGAGTCAATGTGAGGCTATATACAGGGTATTACGGTACAGAGTCAATGTGGAAGCATATACAGGGTATTACGGCACAGAGTCAATGTGGATGCTATATACAGGGGTGTTACGGTACAGAGTCAATGTGGAGGCCATATACAGGGTATTACGGTACAGAGTCAATGTGGAGGCTATATACAGGGTATTACGGTAAAGAGTCAATGTGGAGGCTATATACAGGGTGTTACGGTACAGAGTCAATGTGGAGGCTATATACAGGGTATTACTGGTACAGAGTCAATGTGAGGCTATATACAGGGCACACGGCAAAGAGTCAACGTGGAGGCTATATACAGGTGTTACGGTACAGAGTCAATGTGGAGGCTATATACAGGGTATTACGGTACAGAGTCAATGTGGAGGCTATATACAGCGATTACGGTAAAGAGTCAATGGGTAGGCTATATACAGGGTATTACGGTACAGAGTCAATGTGGAGGCTATATACAGGGTATTACGGTACAGAGTCAATGTGGAGGCTATATACAGGGTATTACGGTACAGAGTCAATGTGGAGGCTATATACAGGGTATTACGGCACAGAGTCAATGTGGAGGCTATATACAGGGTATTACGGTACAGAGTCAATGTGAGGCTATATACGGGGTATTACGGTACAGAGTCAATTTGGGAGGCTATATACGGGGTGTTACGGTACAGAGTCAATGTGGAGGCTATATACAGGTGTGTATTACGGCACAGAGTCAATGTGTGGAGGCTATATA
>NW_026288698.1:5000-42810 GCF_023373465.1 Oncorhynchus keta | reverse complement strand
TGTCATTCATTCTAAACCATGTAACTATTGTTGAAGTCTATGACATTCATTCTAAACCCTGTATCATTGATGAAGTCATGTCATTGTTGAAGTCTATGTCATTCGTCTAAACCATTAACTAAACCCCTGTAACTATTGTTGAAGTCTATGACATTCATTCTAAAACCATGTAGCTATTGTTGAAGTCTATGACATTCATTCTAAACCCTGTATCTATTGTTGAAGTCTATGACATTCATTCTAAACCATGTAACTATTGTTGAAGTCTATGTCATTCATTCTAAACCATGTAACTCTGTTTGATCTGATTGTGTGAAGTCTATGACATTCATTCTAAACCATGTAACTATTGTTGAAGTCTATGACATTCATTCTAAACCATGTAACTATTGTTGAAGTCTATGACATTCATTCTAAACCCTGTAACTATTGTTGAAGTCTATGTCATTCATTCTAAACCATGTAACTATTGTTGAAGTCTATGACATTCATTCTAAACCCTGTATCTATTGTTGAAGTCTATGACATTCATTCTAAACCCTGTAACTATTGTTGAAGTCTATTATTGAAGTCTATTCATTCTAAACCCTGTAACTATTGTTGAAGTCTATGACATTCATTCTAAACCCTGCCTATTGGTTTGAAGTCTATGTCATTCATTCTAAAACCATGTAACTATTGTTTGAAGTCTATGACATTCATTCTAAACCATGTAACTATTGACAAGGTATGACATTCATTCATTCTAAAGTCTATGTCATTCATTCTAAACCATGTAACTATTGTTGAAGTCTATGTCATTCATTCTAAACCATGTAACTATTGTCCTTCATTCTAAACCATGTGGCTCAGTTGGAAATAAGCATGGCGCTTGTTCTAAACGGAAGTCTACTTGCCATGGGTTAAATTCCCCCTGGCAAAATAAAAATTTAAAAATAAAGTAAAATGTAACTATTGCACATTCATGACTGTAAGTCTATTACATTCATTCTAAACCCTGTATCTTTGATAAATTCATTCTAAACCCTGCTTTGTTTGAAGTCATGCTAAAACCATGTAACATTATATTATTATTATTATTATTTGTTGAAGTCTATGACATTCATTCTAAACCCTGTAACTATTGTTGAAGTCTATTACATTCATTCTAAACCCTGTAACAATAGTCATCATTAAGCTAACTATTGTTGAAGTCTAATTTTGATGTGTCCTGATGGCAGGCCTAGTGGTTAGAGCGTTGGACTAGTAACCGAAAAGTTGCAAGTTCGAATCCCCGAGCTGACAAGGTATAAATCTGTCATTCTGCCCTGAACAGGCAGTTAACCCACTGTTCCTAGGCCGTCATTGAAAATAAGAATTTGTTCTTAACGGACTTGCCTGGTTAAATAAAGGCAAAATAAAAATTTAAAAAATAAAGATAAAATAAAGATTGACCTCCTTTGAACTTTGTATCCTTTTTTTATATTTGATGATTAGATTCTTTGCCAACAGCTCTTTCATACATGTTTAGGATGTATCCCTGGCAGCCTATTCCCTACATAGTGCACACAAACCATAGTGTCCTCAATAGTCATCATTAAGCTAAGGACCCTGGGACTAAACACCTCCCCTCGGCAACTGGATCCTGGACTTCCTGACGGGCCGCCCCCAGGTGGTAACGGTAGGCAACAACACATCTGCCACGCTGGGCCCATCAGGGGTGCGTGCTTAGTCCCTGCCATCCAGGCACAAAAAATTGTCAAAGACTCCAGTCACCGAACTCCAGTCGCCGAAGTCTAGGACCAAAAGGCTCCTTAACAGTTTCTACCCCCAAGCCATAAGACTGCTGAGCTTTTCATCTAATGCCCCCCCAGACTATTTACATTGCCCCTCCCAGACTATTTACATTGCCCCTCCCAGACTATTTACATCGCCCCTCCCAGACTATTTACCCCTCACAGACTATTTACATTGCCCTCCCAGACTATTTACATTGCCCCTCCCAGACTATTTACATCGCCCCTCCCAGACTATTTACATTGCCCCTCCCAGACTATTTACATTGCCCCTCCCAGACTATTTACATTGACAGACTATTTACATTGCCCCTCCCAGACTATTTACATTGCCCCTCCCCAGACTATTTACATTGCCCTCCCAGACTATTTACATTGCCCCTCCCAGACTATTTACATTGCCCCTCCCAGACTATTTACATTGCCCCTCCCAGACTATTTACATTGCCCTCACAGACTATTTACATTGCCCCTCCCAGACTATTTACATTTGCCCCCACTGTATTTAGCCTCGTTATTGTTATGTCATTTTCTTGTTACTTTTTTCCCATTATTTTTCACTTTAGTTTATTTGGTAAATATTTTCTTAACTCTTCTTGAACTGCACTGTTGGTTAAAGGCTTGAGGTCCTTGTGGTCCTTCTGTAGCTCAGTTGGTAGAGCATGGCGCTTTTGTAACGCCAGGGTAGTGGGTTCGATTCCAGGGACCACCCATACGTAGAATGTATGCACACATGACTGTAAGTCACTTTGGATAAAAGCGTCTGCTAAATGGCATATATTATTATTAAAAGCATTTCACGGTAAGGTCTGTTGTATTCGGCGATGAGGCAAATAATATTTGATTTGATTTGACACAGAGTCAAACTGTTTCTTGGTGTCGTGAACATCGATATATTAGGCTTCCTCTGATCTGGACCCATACTCTGAAAGCATCTCAGAGTAGGAGTGCTGATCTAGGATCAGTTTAGCGGATGAATAATGAAATGGATTAAATGGACAAGGGGGAGCGGTTTTCTTTTACACTTGTTAATTATAGACAAATCATATGAACACTGTGAGCAGGTTGGTACATATCCTATCCTTACAGGGATCACCCATTTCTCCTTTCTGGCCCTTGTCTCCTGATTCAGCCTCCTAAAATAAAATAGAAATAAGGTCATTATGAAATGCGGAACATTTGATATAAAAATAACTTTCATCAAGGTAACACAAAGATTGAGTTAGCAGCCAGAGCACGACTGCCGTTATGACTGAACAGAAGGTAAAGGTAACTACGTAGGATGTTTCTACTTACAGAGCCAGACAGATGTCTCAGTCCATGAGCTGTCATTCCTGGATGGAAAGGACAGACAAGATAGAAGATAGAAAATGAGCTGTCTTTCATTGTCACTTATTCGGTAGGTAAGATCGTACCACCTAATCCTCCCTTATTGAATGCTCGGCGCCGGCACTCGGCCTGGCACTTGGCACTCGGGCACTGCTCGGCACTCGGCTCGGGCACTCCCGGGGCACTCGGCCTGGCACTCGGCTCGGGCGCCGGCACTCGGCTCGGCACCTGCCTGGCACTCGGCCCGCACTGCCCGGCACTCGCCTCGGCACTCCTCGGCAGTTGGGGTTGTCAAAGTCAAACTAAAGAAGCCTTTAAGAGAGAAAAGGAGGGAAGGGGTGTCAGAAACTAAAGACGAGTGCCTGTCTGTCATTAGACCCTCTTCCACTAGACTAGCCCCTCTGCCTGTACGCCCTAAATGGCACCTATTCTCTATTAAAGTGGGGGTAAAATAGTACCATAGGGCTCTGTTCAAAAGTAGTGGCACTATGTAGGGAATAGGGTTGCCATTTGGGACGTATTCCCACAGTAACGGAAAGTCGACTTTTCAAGCTGTAAATGATGTCTGAGCTTTCCAATGATTTTGTACCACAATTGCAGCCTAGAAACCTGCAATTATGTGAACATGTGTTTTTGGTAGCTTCAAGTTCAACATCTGACATGCTGACCACACCGCTCGCGTGCCAAATAAATGTACACATACATGTTATTCAACCGTCAGTTGACCCACACTGCTCACGCCGCTAATGAGCGTCTGCGTTGCTGGCGCTAAAATAGAAGTTGCTTCTATTTGTGGCGCAGAACGCGCTGCAAGTCCTGCCTCTCCCATCTCCTCATTGGTTAATAGAAGCAGATACCCATGTACCATCTCCTCATTGGTTATACCCACGTGGGTGATTGAAAAAGACTTGAACTGAGGTTGGTCACCGTCATGGTAATAGTTTTAGATGCCAATCACCATATAAAGTCCAAAAAGGAAGGAGGTGAGGTGACTAGAAACGATTCGGTTGACTGTTTTATGTGTGATTCATTTTCAGAGTAGAGGACCTTGTGCATTTCAGGTAAAATAACAACTCAACGTTGTTATAAATGTTTAATGCTTTTTGACCTGTCCCCAAATTAATATAATTGGTTCAGAGTTTGTTTTGATATTTCAACCTGCGTGTCGTGATAGCGTTTGGGTGTGGGGGTACAAAATCAATTTGTGCACGATAGCGTTTGGAGTATGTTAGTCTGCCTCCAAAAGCTAGCAAAAATAAATAAATAATTCTATTGAACAAGTATGTCAATTTATTCCAACCCTGTTCCTTGTCTTCCTGTTCTTCTGTGTCTGTCTGGTCGAGCCGGGTATTTTAGTGGTAAATACATTTTTTTGAAAGTTTTGGCTTTCATTTCAACATCTCAGACTGCCAAATTTCTATTTACAAGTTTGTCAATTCGTTCTAATCTTTTAGCCTTCTGCTCTTGTTCATAGCTTAGCCTATTATTCTGTGTCTGCCTGGTGAAGGGCTACGTGTGGGCTATCTGTGGATCATGGAGGGCCATGCAGTAAACGATGTCCTGATCTTTCCTGTGATGTTGTATAACAAGTTCAGTGTGGAAATCAGCCTTTCAGTGCTTCAAGTTCCAAATATCAGTCTGCCTCTAAAGCAATTTGTTCTCATCTTGTCTCTTATATCTGTAGCCTTCAGTCAGAGTCTGGTCAAGGGCCACGTGTGGGTTGTCTCTGTGGGTCATGGGGGTCACGATGCCTATAACCCCGCCTGGTGGTTCCTCCTCTGCACTAATGAACAGGAAGGAGGGCAATGGTGTGAACCCTGGTTTCTGCAGAGTCAGGAATTAAACGCTTTACTGCAGAAATGATCCACTGTGTCTCAAATGGCACTTACTTCCTATAGTGCAATTGCTGACTAGAGCCCTATGGCATCCCCTATGGTACTCCTACTCCCTATAGTGTGTCTCCAAATGGTACCATTGACCAGAGCTCCTATGGTGCCCTTATTCCCTATAGTGACCACGCTGACCAGAGCTCTATGGTATTCTTGCAGAGTGTATCACCATTGACCATAGTCTTTGATGGGGGTACCTATTCCCTTATATAGTGCATTACCATTGACCAGAGCTTCCTAAGGGTACTTGTCTCTCTATATAGTGCACTACAATGACCAGAGCTCCTATGGTACCCATTCCCTATATAGTGTGCAACACTGATCAGGAGCCCTCCATTTTCCCATATAGTGCAATTAAGCAATTGACCAGAGCCCTATGGTACCTTATTCCTTTATATAGTAATTACCATTGACCAGAGCCTTATGGTATAGTCTCATATAGTAACACTACCATTGACCCCTAGTGCAGCCCTATGGTACCCTATTTCCCTATAGTGCATGGTACTCCTATTCCCAATTGACCAGAGCCCTATGGTACCCTTCTCATCTACCAGAGCCCTTGGCACTTATTCTATATAGTGCACTATACCAGAGCTCCTATGGTACACTACTTATTGACTACCGGAGCCCTATGGTACCCTATTGTGCACTATGAAAATTCTATTCCCTATATAGTAGCCCTTGACCAGGAGCCCTGGTACCCTATTCCCTATATAGACCAGGAGCCCTATGCATATAGCTACAACTGGGACCAGAGCCCCAGGCACCCTATTCTATATAGTGCTACCATTGATCGTGCACTACCAGCCGGAGCTGGTACTTATTCCCTATAGTACTACCAGGCCCTATGGTACTTTGTGCACTGACCCCCTATTGTTCGCACACTGAATCGATGCCGTGACACTGGGAGATGGTGGCTTAGACTGCTGTGCCACTGGGAGCCCCCTATTTAATTGAGATTGAGCTAAATAATCAAACAGACAAACATTTATGAATTGATAAATGACTTTTCTGAATGTCTGAATTGTAAATGAACGACTCCAAAGCAACTAATGTAGACCAGAGAGGATTGATAGATGGATGGAAGTATTGTGGTGACATCTCCCACCTAGCCAATCAGAAATTAAGCTATTAATTAAGCTATTACAATAAAGAGTATAGCTACTTGTCCAATCCTCTCAGATCTAGTGTGTCTATGGTGGCAGGGGGACGTGGTATTTAGAAACCGTCAGGGGGATTTGGCATTTAGAAACCGTCTCTGGAGAGACATCACATGATAAATTGATTGACTGATTGTTTTTGAGAGACATAATTAACATACTGAGTAGAAGGCTGCCTCTCCCAGCCAGAGACATCAGCACATGATAACATACTGGACTTTGGGTGTTAATTATAAGTAGAAGGCTGCCCCCAGCCAGACATCAGCACATGATAACATACTGGACTTTGGGTGATAATTATAAGTAGAAGGCCGCCCCAGCCAGAGACATCAGCACATGATAACATACTGGACTTTGGGTGATAATTATAAGGAAGGTTGCCCCCATCAGCACATGATAACATACTGGACTTTGGGTGATAATGAAGGCTGCCCCCCAGCCAGAGACATCAGCACATGATAACATACTGGACTTTGGGTGATAATTATAAGTAGAAGGCTGCCCCCCAGCCAGAGACATCAGCACATGATAACATACTGGACTTTGGGTGATAATTATAAGTAGAAGGCTGCCCCCCCAGCCAGAGACATCAGCACATGATAACATACTGGACTTTGGGTGATAATTATAAGTAGAAGGCTGCCCCCAGCCAGAGACATCAGCACATGATAACATACTGGACTTTGGGTAATTATAAAGTTTCCAGCCAGGCCTAAAATAGCAACATCATTTTAAAATCATTTTGCTCCCTTATCGCTAATCTTAAAAATCCATTTCAAAATGTAATCCAGTCCAGTTAATTGAGTCCGATTACTGATAGAACTTCTTACACAAATAATTGCAAGGCAAGAAAAGGCTTTATAGCCATTAGGGGGACTCATTACCTGCCACTGTTCAATTGTAAATTAAATGTTTAAGAACAAGTGGACCAGACTCAGTTGAGATAAGGGATTCATATTAAATGGCACCCTATTGCCTATTTAGTGCACCTCTTTAGACCAGGGTCCATAGGGAACCATTTGGGACACATTCAGTGAAAGACATCAGTAGTCGGAGCATGCATGTTACACAAGTAGTCACTACGTAGGAATGGGGTGCCATTTGGGAGGCAGACAGAGTGATATAAAGTAGTAGTAGGAGAAGGAGTTCATTAGTGTAGGAGGGGAATATTTGTTCAGCGTGCGGTGATGTGAGTTGGCTCGGTGCCACTTGGATCCGCCTAAACAAGAAACCAGGAGTTGAATTATGAAGAAGGACAGATCTCAGAGGATCTGTCTGGGAATAGTCTGTTGTTCTCACTACTATTACCTGTCTGGATGGTCTACCAAAGGTCTACCTGTCCATTGTGGTCACATACTAGCCTTTTTATATACCGAGTTGACATGCACCAGTAAAGGCCCATTACAATTACATAGTCAGGTCATGTACGTGTAGATTCAGGATTGTCTTTGAGAGATCCAGAGGAGACAGAGCATGGATTGCAGGTACTCTCAGATCTGAAAAACATGTAGCCCAAACATTGTGACTGTGGAGCAGGGATAATGTACTGAACCAACACCAACTGTAGAGTCCAGGCAAGTCTTGTTTACGCCCCTCAGTTACTCCTCTCTCCAATAACTCCAAAATAAACTACAGTACACAACTGTAAACAGTCTCTTAGATAATATGACTTTATGTCTCAGTTATAAACAGTCACAGGAAACATTAACGCCACAACAATGTACTCCTCACCGGTCCTGGTGGTCCTCTCTGGCCTTCTTCCCCCTGATAAGAGAACACACAGAGCATAGAGAAACCACGTGATGTCATACTGTACAGACATGCTTCCAAACCTCAGGATGATATTGATCTATTCTTAAGGGAGAATCCAGAAGCCCTGGTTTACAGAGGGTTGTGAAATCTCCCACCTGGTTTACAGAGGGTTGTGAAATCTCCCCACCTGGTTTACAGAGGGTTGTGAAATCTCCCCCACCTGGTTTACAGAGGGTTGTGAAATCTCCCCCACCTGGTTTACAGAGGGTTGTGAAATCTCCCCCACCACCGAAGCTGCTGTAACATCTGCTCCTACCTGCTCTCTCATTGATTCAGTCATAACCGACAGTAGCATTCATTCAAACACTATTTACATCTACTTAATGACAACCGGTTTCAGTTGATTGGGTTAGTGGGGTTGGTACACTGATATACTGTAGTGGGTTAAACAAGGACGCTTCCGAGATGAAAGAACAGAAGGTGAGTCACATGGTGTGTGTGTGTGTGTGTGTGTGTGTGTGTGTGTGTGTGTGTGTGTGTGTGACAATTAACAATGATGAAATATGATTATAAGAGAGTTAATTTGCAGCCAGATTTAGACATAAATGAATGCAGGAAAGATAAATAGATCAGGGGTAATCAGACTGGAGCTCACACACACACACACACATGCACACGCACACGCACACGCACACACCATGTGATGTGACTCACCTTCTGTCCTTTCATCCCAGAGGCCCCGTCTCCACCAGGCTGACCCTGAGGGAGAAGGCCAAAGGTCAAAGGTTAGTGCTCATGGTTAATGACAGCCACTTTAATTGTCACCACAATAATGTGTTGGAAGGGTGTGTGCTGTGTGTGTTACATACCGGATCACCTTGATCTCCTTTGTCTCCTGGGATTCCAGAGTCACCCTTCACCCCTGGATGAGAACAGAGAGAGAGAGAGATGTGTGGCTATATGCTCACTGCCCACAAAATGAGGTGGAAACTGAGCTGCACTTCCTAACCTCCTGCCCAATGTATGACCATATTAGAGAGACATATTTCCCCAGATTACACAGATCCACAAAGAATTCGAAAACAAATCCAATTTTGAAAACTCCCATATCTACTGGGTGAAATTCCACAGTGTGCCATCACAGCAAGATTTGTGACCCGTTGCCACGAGAAAAGGGCAACCAGTGAAGAACAAACACCATTGAAATACAACCCATATTTATGCTTATTTATTTTATCTTGTGTCCTTTAACTATTTGTACATTGTATATATATTTAAATATGACATTTGGATATATAAGACAGTATGACATGAGAGATTAGAGGAGAGAGAACAGGACAGACATAGAGAGGAGAGGATCCTAGAATGGCAGAGAGTTTCCTATGGGCCCGGTCAAAAAGAGTGATAGGGATAGGGTGCCATTTGGGATGAGAGATTTTCTGTCCCCAGAACAGAGGGAGAGCAGCTACATTTGGACTGGGGCTGAGTGGAATGTAACTGAGAGAGATAGAGATAGAGGAGAGAGAGACTTTCAGAGAAGAGAGATAGAGAGAGAGATAGAGAGAGATAGGGAGAGATAGAGTCTTGGACCAATGAGGGCAGAGATAGAGGAGGTTAGCCTCCCTGAGAGTGTGAGACATGATGTGTGTGACAAGTACAACATGATTGACAGCTGAGAGAAGAGTGAGAGTGTTGTGTGTGTGACTGTGTATGTGTGTCTGCATGTGAGTGTGAACATGACCCCTTTAAATGGCCTAAGGATCGTACAGCACATGCTTATAACCAGCAACACATCATGTTGTCTGTATCATTGTGATGCTTCTATGGGTCTACTGAGAGAATGGGACCCTGTTGCACTGCAGCAGTTTTCCACACTGAACCAACCAGGTCCTGATCGACAGCTCATCCACTAATAGATGGTACTTGATGACAACAGATCTTCAGCTGTCGTCTTTTACACAGCAGTCTTTTCTCTCTCTGTGTCTGTCTGTACAGTCTGCCATCAGGTGAGTGTGGTGGACTCAGGCTTATTCACAAGGCACAGAAATGATGGGTGGGCGTCTTCTCTTCCAGAGGTCCTTTATCTGTGTCCTGTGTGTAAGGACAGGGAAATCTCTGTGGGAAGTTAAAGTGCTCAACGCTGTGTCTGATGGGCAAAGTCTGTGTGACCTGCAACACCCTGTTCTTCTCTGAAAACATGTACACAGTGACTCCTGCAGGTTCCTGCTCTACAACATGTGTGTGACCTCACACAGGAAGTGCGCAGGTCCTCATTCAGGCACTTGTCCTAATGGCTGTCCTAATTCATTATCTTGTCCTAATTCAGGCATCTGTCTAGACTACTGCTACTCTCCGTGGCTGTCTCCATCAAGTCTGCAACTGTGTCCTAATGTCTGTCATCGCTGTGTCTGACTACTGCTCTGTCTCTCTGTCCTAATTCAGTCTCTGACTACTGCTCTCTCTATCTCCAAAACCCCTGCAACTTGTCCCTAATTCAGACATCGTCCATGACTACTGCTACTCTCTGTTGGCTGAGCTCCATCAAACTCCCTGTGACTTGTCCTGTCTGAATGGTTCATTATTGTGTTATTCTATATATTTGAGTAGGAACATTGTTTAATTAGCTCTCTGCTACAACAAAATATATGGGCTTCTTCTCAAGACAGCCTGGGGTAGCTCCACCAAACCCACACCTTGTTGAGAGAGATAACAGCCTGCCACACAGCAACAGCCACACACATAGAACGGAGTGCATCCCAAATGGCACCCTGTTTCCTGGGCCCGGGTCAAAAGAAGTGCACTATATAGGGGATAGGGTGCCATTTGGGATGCAGTTATTTTCTGTCCCCAAACAGACGTAAAAGGAGCAGCTACATTTGGACTGGGGCTGTGTGAAATGTAACTGTCTACGGATTCATAGACTCCTTTTCACTTTCAACAACACTTCACCTGTTCTCTGCATTCCTCTTCCCTCCCCCAACATAGAGTCTTCTGGACCAATCAGGGCAACTTAGAGAACCTTTTGATGGTTAGCCTCCCTGTGAGTGTGTGTGTGTGTGTGTGTGTGTGTGTGTGTGTGTGTGTGTGTGTGTGTGTGTGTGTGTGTGTGTGTGTGTGTGTGTGTGTGTGTGTGTGTGTGTGTGTGTGTGTGTGTGTGTGTGTGTGTGTGTCTTAGGGGACATGTTATAGATTATAAAACCCTCTTCCTTAACAGCTGTCCATTAAATAGACGAAGAGATTCCATACCAGAGCTTCCAGCAGGGACAAGACAAAGTAGTGTCTGTCTCTGTGTCTGTCTCTCTGTATCTGTCTGCGTCTGTGTGTCTGTCTCTGTGTCTGTCTCTCTGTCTGTCTGTGTCTGTGTGTCTGTCTCTGTGTCTGTCTCTCTGTGTCTGTCTGTGTCTGTGTGTCTGTCTGATCTGTGTCTGTCTCTGTATCTGTCTGCGTCTGTGTGTCTGTCTCTGTGTCTGTCTGTGTCTGTGTGTCTGTCTCTGTCTGTCTCTCTGTATCTGTCTGCGTCTGTGTGTCTGTCTCTGTGTCTGTCTCTCCGAGTCTGTCTGTCTGTGTCTGTCTCTCTGTGTCTGTGTGTCTGTCTCTCTGTGTCTCTGTCTCTCTGTGTGTCTTTGTGTCTGTCTCTCTGTGTCTGTGTGTCTGTCTCTCTGTGTGATTGTGTGTCTGTGTCTCTGTGTGTCTCTTTTCGCTCTGTCTGTCTCTCTCGCTCTGTGTCTGTCTCTCTCGCTCTGTGTCTGTCTCTCTCGCTCTGTGTCTGTCTCTCTCGCTCTGTGTCTGTCTCTCTTGCTCTGTGTCTGTCTCTCTTGCTCTGTGTCTGTCTCTCTTGCTCTGTGTCTGTCTCTCTCGCTTGTGTCTGTCTCTCTCGCTCTGTGTCTGTCTCTCTCGCTCGCTCTGTGTCTGTCTCTCTGCTTGTTCTGTCTCTCTCGCTCTGTCTCTGTCTCTCTCTCTCGCTCTGTGTCTGTCTCCTCTCTCTCCTCTCGCTCTGTGTCTGTCTCTCGGTCTCTGTCTCTGTCTCTGTCTCTGTCTCTCTCCTCTCGCTCTGTGTCTGTCTCTCTCGCTCTGTCTCTGTCTCTCTCCTCTGTCTCTGTCTCTGTCTCTGTCTCTGTCTCTGTCTCTGTCTCTCTCCTCTCGCTCTGTGTCTGTCTCTCTGTCTCTGTCTCTTTCTCTGTCTATGTCTCTGTCTCTCTCCTCTGTCTCTCGCTCTATGTCTGTCTCTCTGTGTCTCTGTCTCTCTGTGTCTCTTTGTGTCTGTCTCTCTGTGTCTGTGTGTCTGTCTCTCTGTGTGATTGTGTGTCTGTGTCTCTGTGTGTCTCTTTCGCTCTGTCTGTCTCTCTCGCTCTGTGTCTGTCGCTGTCCTCTGTCTCTGTCTCTGTCTCTCTCCTCTCGCTCTGTGTCTGTCTCTCTGTCTCTGTCTCTGTCTCTGTCTCTCTGTCTCTGTCTGTCTCTCCTCTATGTCTGTCTCTCTGTGTCTCTGTCTCTCTGTGTGTCTTTGTGTCTGTCTCTCTGTGTCTGTGTGTCTGTCTCTCTGTGTGATTGTGTGTCTGTGTCTCTGTGTGTCTCTTTCAAAACTGTCTGTCTCTCTCGCTCTGTGTCTGTCTCTCTGGCTCTGTGTCTGTCTCTTTACTCTGTGTCTGTCTCTCTCGCTCTATGTCTGTCTCTCTCGTTCTGTGTCTGTCTTTCGCTCTGTGTCTGTCTCTCTTGCTCTGTGTCTGTCTCTCTCGCTCTGTGTCTGTCTCTCCTCGCTCTGTGTCTGTCTCTCTCGCTCGCTCTGTCTCTGTCTCTCTCGCTCTGTCTCTGTCTCTCTCCTCTCGCTCTGTGTCTGTCTCTGTCTCTCTCCTCTCATCTGTGTCTGTCTCTCGAGACTCTGTCTCTGTCTCTGTCTCCTCTCTCTCCTCTCGCTCTGTGTCTGTCTCTCTCTGCTCTGTCTCTGTCTCTCTCCTCTGTCTCTGTCTCTGTCTCTCTCGCTCTGTCTCTGTCTCTCTCCTCTGTCTCTGTCTCTGTCTCTGTCTCTGTCTCTCTCGCTTCTGTCTCTGTCTATCTCCTCTCGCTCTGTGTCTGTCTCTCTGTCTCTGTCTCTGTCTCTGTCTCTGTCTATGTCTCTGTGTCTCTCGCTCTATGTCTGTCTCTCTGTCTCTGTCTCTGTCTCTGTCTCTGTCTCTGTCTCTGTCTCTGTCTCTGTCTCTCTGTCTCTGTCTCTGTCTCTGTCTCTCTGTCTCTGTCTCTGTCTCTCTCTCTCTGTCTCTGTCTCTGTCTCTGTCTCTGTCTCTGTCTCTCTCCCCAAATGGTGCTTTAACAACAGTCATTATGATGTTCCTATCTTTTAATGTGATCTAGTCACTGATTGGTTGGGAGGGTTATGAGCTATTCATAACAAAACAAGCAGACGATTGCCATACATGAACAGATGGACTGGCCTATTCATATATTACAGGGGAGAAGCCTCTGTGGATAAATTGATTGTGAACATTAATTGACTTGTGAATAGTTTATACTGTATGAATGTTATTAATGCAAAATAAAATAAACATCTAACCTCACCATATAGTTTATCGATTCAGGCCTCTCTTGTAAAATAGTCGTAACCATCCGTAAGGCCTTGTCCCAGGATACCTGTGTTTGATGTCTCTTCACATACTGTAGTGCTAAATGAACAGTAACGTGGAGCCCAGTGGTGCACAAGGCAGGGGGGACCAGCACAACTGGAGACTACTGTCTATTCAATATATCTCCCTCTCTCTCTCCCTCCTTCTCCCTCTATCTTCTCCCTCTCTCGCTCTCTCTCCTCCTCTCCCTCTCTCTCTCTCTCCCTCCTCCTTCTCTCTCTCTCCCTCCTTCTCCCTCTCCTCCCTCCTTCTCCTCTCTCTCCCCCTCCCTTCTCCTCTCTCTCTCTCTCCTCCTTCTCCCTCTCTCTCTCTCCCCTCCTTCTCCCTCTATCTCTCTCCCTCCTTCTCCCTCTCTATCTCTCTCCCTCCTTCTCCTCTCTCTCTCCTCCCTCTCTCTCTCTCTCTCCCTCCTCTCCCTCCTTCTCCCTCTCTATCTCTCTCCCTCCTTCTCCCTCCTTCTCTCTCCTCTCTCTCTCTCCCTCCTTCTCCCTCTCTATCTCTCTCCCTCCTTCTCCTCTCTCCCTCTCTCTCTCTCCCTCCTTCTCCCCTCTCTCGCTCTCCCTCCTTCTCCCTCTATCTCTCTCCCTCCTCTCCCTCTCTCCTCCTTCTCCTCTCTATCTCTCTCCCTCTCTTCTCCCTCTCTCTCTCTCTCTCCCTCTCTCTCTCTCTCTCTCTCTCTCTCTCTCTCTCTCCTCTCTCTCTCTCCCTCTCTCTCTCTCTCTCTCTCTCTCTCTCTCTCTCTTCCCTTTATTTTGTACCTCTTTCCCCCCTTTGTCTCCGTCTCTCTCCACCTCTCCTCTCTCTCTCCACCTCTCTCTCTCTCCTTGTCTCTTCCTCCTCCCCTCTTTCATTCTCTCCACCTCCCACCCTCTCTCTCTCTCTCTCTCCTTGTCTCTCTCCCTCCCTCTCTTTCTTTCTCCTCTCCCACCCTTTCCTTCTCTCTCCTTGTCTCTCTCCTCCTCTCTTTTCTTTTCTCTCCACCTCCCACCCTCTCTCTCTCTCTCTCTCTCTCCTTGTCTCTCTCCTCCCTCCTCTCTTTCTTTCTCTCCACCTCCAACCCTCTCTCTCTCTCTCTCCTCTCCTTGTCTCTCCTCCTCTCCTTTCTTTCTCTCCACCCCCCACTCCTCTCTCTCCTTCTCCCTCTCTCTCCACCTCCCTCCTCTCTCTCTCCTCCCTCTCTCTCTCTCTCTCTCTCTCCTTCCCTTGTACCTCCCCCCTTTGTCTCTCTCTCTCCACCTCCCACCCTCTCTCCACCTCCTCTCTCTCTCTCTCTCTCTCTCTCTCTCCTTGTCTCTCCTCCTCCCCTCTTTCTTTCTTTCTCTCCACCCCACCTCTCTCCTCTCTCCTTGTCTCTCTCCTCCTCTCTTTCTTTCTTCTCCACCTCCAACCCTCTCTCCTCTCTCTCTCCTTCTCTCTCTCCTCCTCTCTTTCTTTCTCTCCACCTTCCACCCTCTCTCTCTCCCTCTCTCTCTCTCTCCTTGTCTCCCTCCTCTCTATACATTTCTCTCCACCTCCCTCTCTCTCTCTCTCTCTCTCTCCTTGTCTCTCTCCTCCTCTCTGTCTTTCTCTCCCACTCCCTCCCCTCTCTCTCTCGTCTCTCTCTCCCCTCTCCTTGTCTCTCCTCCTCTCTTTCTTTCTCTCACCCCCTCCACCCTCTCTTCTCTCCCACCCCCTCTCTCTCCTTGACTCTCTCTCTCTCTCTCTTGTTTCTCTCCTCCTCCCTCTTTCTTTCATTCTCTCCACCTCCCTCTCCTTGTTTCTCCCTCTCTCTCTCTCCCTCCTTGTATCTCTTCTCCCTTTGCCTTTAGCCTCTGCAGTGCTCAGTCTGCCCCTGTATGGGTCTGTCTGTCAGTGGGAGAGATGCTGTTATGGAGATGTGATTCATGGAGTACTCTGCCTATTCCCTCACACTGTGCAACCCACACACACAAACAAACACACACACACCCACTGAGCATGCCGCCACACACAAACTGAGCACGCTACAGACTTCTCTAAGGGAGAGGGAGAGGGGACTCCAATCACAGAGAGACATATGTTAGGCAAGCTACAATTTAGAGAAGCAGAACTCTCATATTTCTGTCTAGAGCTCTAGTAGTGAAAGGAGGGAGGGATTGAGTGAGTCAGTGAGTGGTGTTGAGTGTTGTTCACCATGAAGCTACCTTATTATCAGATAGGACTATTACCTTCTACCTTATTATCAGATAGGACTATTACCTACTACCTTATTATCAGATAGGACTATTACCTTCTACCTTATTATCAGATAGGACTATTACCTTCTACCTTATTATCAGATAGGACTATTACCTACTACCTTATTATCAGATAGGACTATTACCTTCTACCTTATTATCAGATAGGACTATTACCTTCTACCTTATTATCAGATAGGACTATTACCTTCTACCTTATTATCAGATAGGACTATTACCTACTACCTTATTATCAGATAGGACTATTACCTACTACCTTATTATCAGATAGGACTATTACCTTCTACCTTATTATCAGATAGGACTATTACCTTCTACCTTATTATCAGATAGGACTAATACCTTCTACCTTATTATCAGATAGGACTATTACCTTCTACCTTATTACCTACTACCTTATTACCAGATAGGACTATTACCTTCTACCTTATTATCAGATAGGACTATTACCTTCTACCTTATTATCAGATAGGACTAATACCTTCTACCTTATTATCAGATAGGACTATTACCTTCTACCTTATTATCAGATAGGACTATTACCTACTACCTTATTATCAGATAGGACTATTACCTACTACCTTATTAACAGATAGGACTATTACCTTCTACCTTATTATCAGATAGGACTATTACCTTCTACCTTATTATCAGATAGGACTATTACCTACTACCTTATTATCAGATAGGACTATTACCTTCTACCTTATTATAGGACAGGACTATTACCTTCTAGCTTATTATCAGATAGGACTATTACCTTCTACCTTATTATCAGATAGGACTATTACCTTCTACCTTATTATAGGACAGGACTATTACCGTCTACCTTATTATCAGATAGGACTATTACCTTCTACCTTATTATAGGACAGGACGATTACCTTCTACCTTATTATCAGATAGGACTATTACCTTCTACCTTATTATCAGATAGGACTATTACCTTCTACCTTATTAACAGATAGGACTATTACCTTCTACCTTATTATCAGATAGGACTATTACCTTCTACCTTATTATCAGATAGGACTATTACCTTCTACCTTATTAACAGATAGGACTATTACCTTCTACCTTATTATCAGATAGGACTATTACCTTCTACCTTATTATCAGATAGGACTATTACCTACTACCTTATTATCAGATAGGACTATTACCTTCTACCTTATTATCAGATAGGACTATTACCTACTACCTTATTATAGGACAGGACTATTACCTTCTACCTTATTATCAGATAGGACTATTACCTTCTACCTTATTATCAGATAGGACTATTACCTACTACCTTATTATCAGATAGGACTATTACCTTCTACCTTATTATCAGATAGGACTATTACCTTCTACCTTTGTGACGTTCCGACCTTTATTTTCTGTGTTTTGTGTTTAGTTAGTATGGTCAGGGCGTGAGTTGGGTGGGCAGTCTATGTTTGTTTGTCTAGGTTTTGGGAATTTCTATGTTTCGGCCTAGTATGGTTCTCAATCAGAGGCAGGTGTCATTAGTTGTCTCTGATTGAGAATCATACTTAGGTGGCCTGGGTTTCACTGTGTGTTTGTGGGTGATTGTTTCCTGTCTCTGTGTGTGCACCAGATAGGACTGTAATTTGAGTTTTCACATTTTTGTTTTGTTAGTTTGTTCATGTGTACCTGATAGCATTAAAGAGTACCATGGAAAATTACCACGCCGCGTATTGGTCCTCTGATCCGTTTCGCCTCTCCTCTTCGGAAGAAGAGGAGGAAACTCGTTACAACCTTATTATCAGATAGGACTATTACCTTCTACCTTATTATCAGATAGGACTATTAGCTACTACCTTATTATCAGATAGGACTATTACCTTCTACCTTATTATCAGATAGGACTATTACCTTCTACCTTATTATCAGATAGGACTATAACCTTCTACCTCATTATCAGATAGGACTATTACCTTCTACCTTATTATCAGATATGACTATTACCTTCTACCTTATTATCAGATAGGACTATTACCTACTACCTTATTATAGGACAGGACTATAACTTCTACCTTATTATCAGACAGGACTATTACCTTCTACCTTATTATCAGATAGGACTATTACCTTCTACCTTATTATCAGATATGACTACTACCTTATTATAGGACAGGGCTATTACCTTCTACCTTATTATCAGACAGGACTATTACGTTCTACCTTATTATCAGATATGACTACTACCTTATTATAGGACAGGGCTATTACCTTCTACCGTATTATCAGACAGGACTATTACGTTCTACCTTATTATCAGATATGACTACTACCTTATTATAGGATATGACTATTACCTACTACCTTGTTATCAGACAGGACTATTACCTTCTACCTTATTATAGGACAGAGCTATTACCTTCTACCTTATTATCAGATAGGACTATTACCTTCTACTTTATTATAGGACAGGGCTATTACCTTCTATCTTATTATCAGATAGGACTATAACCTTCTACCTTATTATCAGATATGACTACTACCTTATTATAGGAAAGGACTATTACCTTCTACCTTATTATCAGATATGACTATTACCTTCTACCTTATTATAGGATAGAACTATAACCTTCTACCTTATTATAGGATAGACTATTACCTTCTACTGTAGGACAGGACTATTACCTTCTACCTTATTATCAGATAGGACTATAACCTTCTACCTTATTATAGGACAGGGCTATTACCTTCTACCTTATTATCAGATAATTATTCCCTTCTGGATGTGTGTCAATACTACTGGATGTGTGTCAATTCTACTGGATGTGAGTCAGCCTTACTGGATGTGTGTCAGCCCTACTGGATGTGTGTCAGCCCTACTGGATGTTTGTCAAGCCTATTGGATTTGTGTCAAACCTACTGGATGTGTGTCAATTCTACTGGATGTGGGTCAGCCGTACTGGATGTGTGTCAGCCCTAATGGATGTGTTTAGCCCTACTGGATGTGTGTCAACCCTACTGTATGTGAGTCAGCCCTACTGGATGTGTGTCAGCCCTACTGGATGCGTGTCTCCCTACTGTATGTGAGTCAGCCCTACTGGATGTGTGTGTCAGCCCTACTGGATGTGTGTCAGCCCTACTGGATGTGTTTAGCCCTACTGATGTGTGTCAACCCTACTGGATGTGTGTCTATCCTACTGGATGTGTGTCAGCCCTACTGGATGTGTTTAGCCCTACTGGATGTGTGTCAACCCTACTGGATGTGTGTCTATCCTACTGGATGTGTGTCAGCCCTACTGGATATGTGTCTATCCTACAGGATGTGTGTCAGCTCTACTGGATGTGTGTCAGCCCTAATGGATGTGAGTCAACCCTACTGGATGTGTGTCTATCCTACTGGATGTGTGTCAGCCCTACTGGATGTGTGTGTTTCCTACTGGACGTGTGTCAATCCTACTGGACATGTGTGAGCCCTACTGGATGTGTGTCTATCCTACTGGATGTGTGTCAGCCCTACTGGATGTGTGTCTATCCTACTGGATGTAAGTCAGCCCTACTGGATGTGAGTCGGTGTGTCTATCCTACTGGATGTGTGTCTATCCTACTGGATGTGTGCCTATCCTACTGGATGTGAGTCAGTGTGCCTATCCTACTGGATGTGAGTCAGCCCTACTGGATGTGTGTCTATCCTACTGGATGTGAGTCAGCCCTACTGGATGTGTGTCTATCCTACTGGATGTGTGTCTATCCTACTGGATGTGAGTCAGCCCTACTGGATGTGAGTCAGCCCTACTGGATGTGAGTCAGCCCTACTGGATGTGTGTCAGTGTGTCTATCCAATTGCATGTGTGTCAAATCTACTGGATCTGAGTCTCTCTCTCTCTCTCTCTCTCTCTCTCTCTCCTACTCTGTCTGTCAGTGTGTCTATCCAATTGCATGTCTCTCTCTCTCTCTCTCTATACTCTCTCTCTCTCTCTCTCTCTCTGTCTCTCTCTCTCTCTGTCTCTCTCTCTGTCTCTCTCTCTCTCTCTCTCTCTCTCATATGCATTCAAGCACACACACACAATCCCCACACCTGTCAAAATGTGTCCCATCCTGTCCTCTTAAATAAACACCCCCTGCCACAACACTATCCCTGGTGCCTTCATCCTGTCCTCTTTAAATAAAAACCCTGCCACAACACTATCCCTGGTGCCTTCAGATACAACACTATCCCTGGTGCCTTCAGACACCCTGCCACAACACTATCCCTGGTGCCTTCAGACACCCTGCCACAACACTATCCCTGGTGCCTTCAGATACAACACTATCCCTGGTGCCTTCAGACACCCTGCCAACACTATCCCTGGGTGTCTTCAGACACCCTGCCACAACACTATCCCTGGTGCCTTCATCCTGTCCTCTTAAATAAACACCCTGCCACAACACTATCCCTGGGTGCCTTCATCCTGTCCTCTTAAATAAACACCCTGCCACAACACTATCCCTGGTGCCTTCAGATACAACACTATCCCTGGTGCCTTCAGACACCCTGCCACAACACTATCCCTGGTGCCTTCAGATACAACACTATCCCTGGTGCCTTCAGATACAACACTATCCCTGGTGCCTTCAGACACCCTGCCACAACACTATCCCTGGTGCCTTCAGATACAACACTATCCCTGGTGCCTTCAGACACCCTGCCACAACACTATCCCTGGTGCCTTCAGACACCCTGCCACAACACTATCCCTGGTGCCTTCCAGACACCCTGCCAACACTATCCCTGGGTGCCTTCAGACACCCTGCCACACAACACTATCCCTGGTGCCTTTCAGACACCCTGCCACAACACTATCCCTGGTGCCTTCAGACACCCTGCCACAACACTATCCCTGGTGCCTTCAGATACAACACTATCCCTGGTGCCTTCAGACACCCTGCCACAACACTATCCCTGGTGCCTTCAGACACCCTGCCACAACACTATCCCTGGTGCCTTCAGACACCCTGCCACAACACTATCCCTGGTGCCTTCAGACACCCTGCCACAACACTATCCCTGGGTGCCTTCAGACACCCTGCCACAACACTATCCCTGGTGCCTTCAGACACCCTGCCACAACACTATCCCTGGTGCCTTCAGACACCCTGCCACAACACTATCCCTGGTGCCTTCAGATACAACAACATCATCCCTGGTGCCTTCAGACACCCTGCCACAACACTATCCCTGGTGCCTTCAGACACCCTGCCACAACACTATCCCTGGGTGCCTTCAGACACCCTGCCACAACACTATCCCTGGTGCCTTCAGACACCCTGCCACAACACTATCCCTGGTGCCTTCAGATACAACACTATCCCTGGTGCCTTCAGATACAACACTATCCCTGGTGCCTTCAGATACAACACTATCCCTGGGTGCCTTCAGACACCCTGCCACAACACTATCCCTGGTGCCTTCAGACACCCTGCCACAACACTATCCCTGGTGCCTTCAGACACCCTGCCACAACACTATCCCTGGTGCCTTCAGACACCCTGCCACAACACTATCCCTGGTGCCTTCAGACACCCTGCCACAACACTATCCCTGGTGCCTTCAGACACCCTGCCACAACACTATCCCTGGTGCCTTCAGACACCCTGCCACAACACTATCCCTGGTGCCTTCAGATACAACACTATCCCTGGTGCCTTCAGATACAACACTATCCCTGGTGCCTTCAGAGCCACAACACTATCCCTGGTGCCTTTCAGACACCACAACACTATCCCTGGTGCCTTCAGACACCCCTGCCACAACACTATCCCTGGTGCCTTCAGACACCCTGCCACAACACTATCCCTGGTGCCTTCAGACACCCTGCCACAACACTATCCCTGGTGCCTTCAGACACCCTGCCACAACACTATCCCTGGTGCCTTCAGACACCCTGCCACAACACTATCCCTGGTGCCTTCAGACACAACACGACACCTGGTGCCTTCATCCTGTCCTCTTAAATAAACACCCTGCCACAACACTATCCCTGGGTGCCTTCATCCTGTCCTCTTAAATAAACACCCTGCCACAACACTATCCCTGGGTGCCTTCATCCTGTCCTCTTAAATAAACACCCTGCCACAACACTATCCCTGGTGCCTTCATCCTGTCCTCTTAAATAAACACCCTGCCACAACACTATCCCTGGGTGCCTTCAGCGTGACAGAATGGTGTTGAATGGTTTCTCTTTCTCAAGGCACAGGAGCCAATAAAAACCCTCTAGCCGAGGCCACGATCAACCTCTACAACACGATCAACCTATACAACATGATCAACCTATACAACATGATCAACCTATACAACATGATCAACCTATACAACATGATCAACCTATACAACATGATCAACCTATACAACATGATCAACCTATACAACATGATCAACCTATACAACATGATCAACCTATACAACATGATCAACCTATACAACATGATCAACCTATACAACATGATCAACCTATACAACACGATCAACCTATACAACACGATCAACCTATACAACATGATCAACCTATACAACACGATCAACCTATACAACATGATCAACCTATACAACATGATCAACCTATACAACATGATCAACCTATACAACATGATCAACCTATACAACACGATCAACCTATACAACACGATCAACCTATACAACATGATCAACCTATACAACATGATCAACCTATACAACATGATCAACCTATACAACATGATCAACCTATACAACATGATCAACCTATACAACATGATCAACCTATACAACATGATCAACGCAGCCGCTACGTTCAAGAGAACACAACGGTTCCAGTTATGGTCACCGTTGTCCCACTGCCTCTGACTGACCCGGTACACAACGGTTCCTGTTATGGTCACCGGAACAAGTGGACCAGAGAGGGGTGGTGTGTTTGTTTCCGGGGCAGTAGGAGGGCCTCACTGTGACTCTTCCTTTCTCGATTTCTACCCCGTCTCTCACTCTCTGACTCTCTCACATACCTCGTGGTTAGCTTCAACACCCGGGGTTCCATGAAAATGACTGCAGGCCTTTTGCTAAAGCACTGTAGGTAATGGCCATCTGTCTGTGATGAGAAGGAGCACTGAGTCACACTGAGAGACAAGCAGCAGGAGGGAGAGGAAGAGAGGCTGGAGGGAGGCTGTCTGTGTGTCTGTGACTGTGTGTGTGTGCGTTTGTGTGTCCGTGAGGGTGTGCATGTGCGTGTCAGTGAGGGCGTTATTTAATATGCACAGCACCACTATTGGTTGAGAGATGCCAGTCCTCCCTGTCTCCATAGTCAATCACAAATCATGTTGAAACAGTAGTCCCAAATGACACCCTATCCCCTATAAAGTGCACTACATCACATGACAGGGGTACTATCAGGACACTAAGACTAGCTGGTACATCACATGACAGGGGTACTATCAGGACACTGACGCTAGCTGGTACATCACATGACAGGGGTACTATCAGGACAATGAGGCTAGCTGGTACATCACATGACAGGGGTACTATCAGGACACTGAGGCTAGCTGGTACATCACATGACAGGGGTACTATCAGGACAATGAGGCTAGCTGGTACATCACATGACAGGGGTACTATCAGGACAATGAGGCTAGCTGGTACATCACATGACAGGGTACTCTCAGGACACTGAGGCTAGCTGGTACATCACATGACAGGGTACTATCAGGACACTGAGGTTAGCTGGTACATCACATGACAGGGGTACTACCAGGACAATGAGGCTAGCTGGTACATCACATGACAGGGGTACTATCAGGACAATGAGGCTAGCTGGTACATCACATGACAGGGGTACTATAAGGACACTGACACTACCTGGGACATCACATGACAGGGGTACTATCAGGACACTGAGGCTAGCTGGTACATCACATGACAGGGGTACTATCAGGACAATGAGGCTAGCTGGTACATCACATGACAGGGGTACTCTCAGGATACTGAGGCTAGCTGGTACATCACATGACAGGGGTACTATCAGGACACTGAGGCTAGCTGGTACATCACATGACAGGGGTACTATCAGGACACTGAGGCTAGCTGGTACATCACATGACAGGGGTACTATCAGGACAATGAGGCTAGCTGGTACATCACATGACAGGGGTACTATCAGGACACTGAGGCTAGCTGGTACATCACATGACAGGGGTACTATCAGGACAATGAGGCTAGCTGGTACATCACATGACAGGGGTACTATCAGGACAATGAGGCTAGCTGGTACATCACATGACAGGGGTACTATCAGGACAATGAGGCTAGCTGGTACATCACATGACAGGGGTACTATCAGGACACTGAGGCTAGCTGGTACATCACATGACAGGGGTACTATCAGGACAATGAGGCTAGCTGGTACATCACATGACAGGGGTACTATCAGGACAATGAGGCTAGCTGGTACATCACATGACAGGGGTACTATAAGGACACTGACACTACCTGGTACATCACATGACAGGGGTACTATCAGGACAATGAGGCTAGCTGGTACATCACATGACAGGGGTACTATCAGGACAATGAGGCTAGCTGGTACATCACATGACAGGGTACTAGCAGGACACTGAGGCTAGCTGGTACATCACATGACAGGGGTACTATCAGGACAATGAGGCTAGCTGGTACATTACATGACAGGGGTACTATCAGGACACTGACACTACCTGGTACATCACATGACAGGGGTACTATCAGGACAATGAGGCTAGCTGGTACATCACATGACAGGGGTACTATCAGGACACTGACACTAGCTGGTACATCACATGACAGGGATACTATCAGGACAATGAGGCTAGCTGGTACATCACATGACAGGGGTACTATCAGGACAATGAGGCTAGCTGGTACATCACATGACAGGGGTACTATCAGGACACTGACACTAGCTGGTACATCACATGACAGGGGTACTATCAGGACAATGAGGCTAGCTGGTACATCACATGACAGGGGTACTAGCAGGACACTGAGGCTAGCTGGTACGTCACATGACAGGGGTACTATCAGGACACTGAGGCTAGCTGGTACGTCACATGACAGGGGTACTAGCAGGACAATGAGGCTAGCTGGTACATCACATGACAGTGGTACAATCAGGACACTGACATTAAGAAATGTCATACTCACACTCACTCTTTCTCTTCCTCTTCCTCCTTGTCCTCCCTTTTTCCTACGATGTTGTATCCTATAACTATGTGGGTACGTCTTATATTGCACATTATATGGTCTCTGGTCCAAAGTAGTGCACTAAATAGGCAATAGGGTGCCATTTGTGAGGCCTAATGAGTTATTAAGGTGTCAGAGAGTACAGAAAGAAATGTGGGAGAACCGTAACGGTCAGCAGCTGAGGTGATGCTAAAGATAATTGAACCTATTGAGCATGGCGGTGACAGTGACGGAAGATGAGCACCATCTTTCTGTCTATCTGGTTTGAATTCTCATTATCACAAGTTTAATCAGTGTCAGTGCATGAACATAGTAGAATGGGTCAAGTAACAGAATCATTCCATATCCACAAAGTCCAGTTGGTTACTAAAAGGCAGCAGGAAGCAGTAGAGTGTAAATTAGAAATGTTCATTAGGCAGCTGTTGCAAAACATTTGACAACGTTTTAACAGGAAATATTCAAACAAGGGATTTATAATTGAAGGCGCTGTGTAGTCTGCGTAAAAAGTTTTTTTAGAACTAATTTCCTGCTGAGAGTAAGAAAAGTAGAATAAACGAGGTGAAATGTCTAAATATGTTTGAACATCAGCAGTGTTCCACTTTTTATGTCATTCACTCAATTAGCACATCAGCTAACATTTTATAGATGGCTAGTCAAGTTGGTCTAGTCAGCGGTGTTGGGGAGGAGTGAACTACATTTACTTCAACTAGTAATGTAATTACATTTTGCAGTAGCTTGGTGGTAGTTGAACGATATGAAATCTTGGTAGTGTTTTCAGTAGTTCATTATGTTTTTCCCTTGTAGAGTAGCTAACTCCTAGAACGAAATAATACTCTTTTTTTGTCAAATAAAATATGGGTGAAGTAAGTAAGAAGGTTCTTTCTTTTTCGGTATCAGACCTGCCTAATTCTCACTTTTTGTGTTTAATAGGCTAAATTACACATTCGGTTGACATCTGACTCCACAGTAATCTGTTCTGGCAATATATAGTCTATGACGTTTCAGAGTTAGATGATAATTCTTCACGCAGTAGTTTGGATGAAGTGAACTACTTTTTTTTCTAAGTAACTGAAGTTTAGTAAACTATGTTTTTCATAAGGGTAGCTTTAGTTTAGTAAACTATATTTTTCATAAGGGTAGCTTTAGTTTAGTAAACTATATTTTTCATAAGGGTAGCTTTAGTTTAGTAAACTATATTTTTCATAAGGGTAGCTTTAGTTTAGTAAACTATATTTTTCATAATGGTAGCTTTAGTTTAGTAAACTATATTTTTCATAAGGGTAGATTTAGTTTAGTAAACTATATTTTCATAAGGGTAGCTTTAGTTTAGTAAACTATATTTTTCATAAGGGTAGCTTTAGTTTAGTAAACTATATTTTTCATAAGGGTAGCTTTAGTTTAGTAAACTATATTTTTCATAAGGGTAGCTTTAGTTTAGTAAACTATATTTTTCATAAGGGTAGATTTAGTTTAGTAAACTATATTTTCATAAGGACCGTTTAGTTTAGTAAACTATATTTTTCATAAGGGTAGCTTTAGTTTAGTAAACTATATTTTCATAATGGTAGCTTTAGTTTAGTAAACTATATTTTCATAAGGGTAGATTTAGTTTAGTAAACTATATTTTTCATAAGGGTAGCTTTAGTTTAGTAAACTATGTTTTTCATAAGGGTAGCTTTAGTTTAGTAAACTATATTTTTCATAAGGGTAGCTTTAGTTTAGTAAACTATGTTTTTCATAAGGGTAGCTTTAGTTTAGTAAACTATGTTTTTCATAAGGGTAGCTTTAGTTTAGTAAACTATATTTTTCATAAGGGTAGCTTTAGTTTAGTAAACTATGTTTTTCATAAGGGTAGCTTTAGTTTAGTAAACTATATTTTTCATAAGGGTAGATTTAGTTTAGTAAACTATATTTTTCATAAGGGTAGCTTTAGTTTAGCTTAGCTTCTTCCAATGTGAAGTAATTGGTAGCTTGGTTAACTATATTTTCAGAGGAGCTTCCCCATCACTGCTAGACAGCTACCAAATGACCGACCAGGCACACATGGCATGTGCCCAGGCCCCTTATTGATTTGGTTAGTCACTCACTCAGATATCATTAACATGGCATGTGCCCAGGGCCCCTAACCCCCAGGGGACCCCTATTGATTTGGTTAGTCACTCACTCAGATATCATTAACATGGCATGTGCCCAGGGCCCCTAACCCCCAGGGGACCCCTATTGATTTGGTTAGTCACTCACTCAGATATCATTAACATGGCAAAATGTGTAGAATTGCGGAAAGGTAACTTTAACACTGCAACAACAAAATCCACTGCCAAGAAGGGGGGCACTAAAATGTTTTGCCCAGGGAGGTGAGAGGGGCCCCCCTACCAAATATTGCTTAGGGCCGCCAAAAGGCTAGGGGTGGCTCTGTTCTTATAGGAAAAGTTCAGATAGTACTAGATAGTACTAGTATCCCACATGTAGATACTGTAGGCTCTGTTTTATAGAGGTTTCTTCTGTTTTATACCTACTGGACACAACCCTTCTATAGATACATGTTGAGTTGTCTTATGTTTTATACCTACTGGACACAACCCTTCTATAGATAGATACATGTTGAGTTGTCTTCTGTTTATACCTACTGGACACAACCCTTCTATAGATACATGTTGAGTTGTCTTCTGTTTTATACCTACTGGACACAACCCTTCTATAGATACATGTTGAGTTGTCTTCTGTTTATACCTACTGGACACAACCCTTCTATAGATACATGTAGAGTTGTCTTCTGTTTATACCTACTGGACACAACCCTTCTATAGATACATGTTGAGTTGTCTTCTGTTTTATACCTACTGGACACAACCCTTCTATAGATACATGTTGAGTTGTCTTCTGTTTATACCTACTGGACACAACCCTTCTATAGATACATGTTGAGTTGTCTTCTGTTTTATACCTACTGGACACAACCCTTCTATAGATACATGTTGAGTTGTCTTCTGTTTTATACCTACTGGACACAACCCTTCTATAGATACATGTTGAGTTGTCTTCTGTTTATACCTACTGGACACAACCCTTCTATAGATACATGTTGAGTTGTCTTCTGTTTATACCTACTGGACACAACCCTTCTATAGATACATGTTGAGTTGTCTTCTGTTTATACCTACTGGACACAACCCTTCTATAGATACATGTTGAGTTGTCTTCTGTTTTCTACCTACTGGACACAACCCTTCTATAGATACATGTTGAGTTGTCTTCTGTTTTATACCTACTGGACACAACCCTTCTATAGATACATGTTGAGTTGTCTTCTGTTTTATACCTACTGGACACAACCCTTCTATAGATACATGTTGAGTTGTCTTCTGTTTATACCTACTGGACACAACCCTTCTATAGATACATGTTGAGTTGTCTTCTGTTTATACCTACTGGACACAACCCTTCTATAGATACATGTTGAGTTGTCTTCTGTTTTATACCTACTGGACACAACCCTTCTATAGATACATGTTGAGTTGTCTTCTGTTTTATACCTACTGGACACAACCCTTCTATAGATACATGTTGAGTTGTCTTCTGTTTTATACCTACTGGACACAACCCTTCTATAGATACATGTAGAGTTGTCTTCTGTTTTATACCTACTGGACACAACCCTTCTATAGATACATGTTGAGTTGTCTTCTGTTTTATACCTACTGGACACAACCCTTCTATAGATACATGTTGAGTTGTCTTCTGTTTATACCTACTGGACACAACCCTTCTATAGATACATGTAGAGTTGTCTTCTGTTTATACCTACTGGACACAACCCTTCTATAGATACATGTAGAGTTGTCTTCTGTTTATACCTACTGGACACAACCCTTCTATAGATACATGTAGAGTTGTCTTCTGTTTTATACCTACTGGACACAACCCTTCTATAGATACATGTTGAGTTGTCTTCTGTTTTCTACCTACTGGACACAACCCTTCTATAGATACATGTTGAGTTGTCTTCTGTTTTATACCTACTGGACACAACCCTTCTATAGATACATGTTGAGTTGTCTTCTGTTTATACCTACTGGACACAACCCTTCTATAGATACATGTAGAGTTGTCTTCTGTTTATACCTACTGGACACAACCCTTCTATAGATACATGTTGAGTTGTCTTCTGTTTTATACCTACTGGACACAACCCTTCTATAGATACATGTTGAGTTGTCTTCTGTTTTATACCTACTGGACACAACCCTTCTATAGATACATGTTGAGTTGTCTTCTGTTTATACCTACTGGACACAACCCTTCTATAGATACATGTAGAGTTGTCTTCTGTTTTATACCTACTGGACACAACCCTTCTATAGATACATGTTGAGTTGTCTTCTGTTTTATACCTACTGGACACAACCCTTCTATAGATACATGTTGAGTTGTCTTCTGTTTATACCTACTGGACACAACCCTTCTATAGATACATGTTGAGTTGTCTTCTGTTTATACCTACTGGACACAACCCTTCTATAGATACATGTTGAGTTGTCTTCTGTTTTATACCTACTGGACACAACCCTTCTATAGATACATGTTGAGTTGTCTTCTGTTTTATACCTACTGGACACAACCCTTCTATAGATACATGTTGAGTTGTCTTCTGTTTATACCTACTGGACACAACCCTTCTATAGATACATGTTGAGTTGTCTTCTGTTTTATACCTACTGGACACAACCCTTCTATAGATACATGTTGAGTTGTCTTCTGTTTTATACCTACTGGACACAACCCTTCTATAGATACATGTTGAGTTGTCTTCTGTTTTATACCTACTGGACACAACCCTTCTATAGATACATGTTGAGTTGTCTTCTGTTTATACCTACTGGACACAACCCTTCTATAGATACATGTTGAGTTGTCTTCTGTTTATACCTACTGGACACAACCCTTCTATAGATACATGTTGAGTTGTCTTCTGTTTATACCTACTGGACACAACCCTTCTATAGATACATGTTGAGTTGTCTTCTGTTTATACCTACTGGACACAACCCTTCTATAGATACATGTTGAGTTGTCTTCTGTTTTATACCTACTGGACACAACCCTTCTATAGATACATGTTGAGTTGTCTTCTGTTTTATACCTACTGGACACAACCCTTCTATAGATACATGTTGAGTTGTCTTCTGTTTATACCTACTGGACACAACCCTTCTATAGATACATGTTGAGTTGTCTTCTGTTTATACCTACTGGACACAACCCTTCTATAGATACATGTTGAGTTGTCTTCTGTTTATACCTACTGGACACAACCCTTCTATAGATACATGTTGAGTTGTCTTCTGTTTTATACCTACTGGACACAACCCTAGATACATGTTGAGTTGTCTTCTTCTATAGATACATGTTGAGTTGTCTTCTGTTTATACCTACTGGACACAACCCTTCTATAGATACATGTTGAGTTGTCTTCTGTTTTATACCTACTGGACACAACCCTTCTATAGATACATGTTGAGTTGTCTTCTGTTTTATACCTACTGGACACAACCCTTCTATAGATACATGTTGAGTTGTCTTCTGTTTATACCTACTGGACACAACCCTTCTATAGATACATGTTGAGTTGTCTTCTGTTTATACCTACTGGACACAACCCTTCTATAGATACATGTTGAGTTGTCTTCTGTTTTATACCTACTGGACACAACCCTTCTATAGATACATGTTGAGTTGTCTTCTGTTTATACCTACTGGACACAACCCTTCTATAGATACATGTTGAGTTGTCTTCTGTTTATACCTACTGGACACAACCCTTCTATAGATACATGTAGAGTTGTCTTCTGTTTTATACCTACTGGACACAACCCTTCTATAGATACATGTTGAGAGTTGTCTTCTGTTTATACCTACTGGACACAACCCTTCTATAGATACATGTTGAGTTGTCTTCTGTTTTATACCTACTGGACACAACCCTTCTATAGATACATGTTGAGTTGTCTTCTGTTTTATACCTACTGGACACAACCCTTCTATAGATACATGTTGAGTTGTCTTCTGTTTATACCTACTGGACACAACCCTTCTATAGATACATGTTGAGTTGTCTTCTGTTTTATACTGTTTTTATACCTACTACTGGACACAACCCTTCTATAGATACATGTTGAGTTGTCTTCTGTTTTATACCTACTGGACACAACCCTTCTATAGATACATGTTGAGTTGTCTTCTGTTTTATACCTACTGGACACAGCCATTGTTGAGTTGTCTTCTGTTTATACCTAACCAACCCTTCTATAGATACATGTTGAGTTGTCTTCTGTTTTATACCTACTGGACACAACCTTCTGTTTATACCTACTGGACACAGATACATGTTGAGTTGTCTTCTGTTTTATACCTACTGGACACAACCCTTCTATAGATACATGCTGAGTTGTCTTCTGTTTTATACCTACTGGACACAACCCTTCTATAGATACATGTTGAGTTGTCTTCTGTTTTATACCTACTGGACACAACCCTTCTATAGATACATGTTGAGTTGTCTTCTGTTTTATACCTACTGGACACAACCCTTCTATAGATACATGTTGAGTTGTCTTCTGTTTATACCTACTGGACACAACCCTTCTATAGATACATGTTGAGTTGTCTTCTGTTTATACCTACTGGACACAACCCTTCTATAGATACATGTTGAGTTGTCTTCTGTTTTATACCTACTGGACACAACCCTTCTATAGATACATGTTGAGTTGTCTTCTGTTTTATACTGGACTTCTATAGATACATGGACACAACCCCTTCTATAGATACATGTTGAGTTGTCTTCTGTTTTATACCTACTGGACACAACCCTTCTATAGATACATGTTGAGTTGTCTTCTGTTTATACCTACTGGACACAACCCTTCTATAGATACATGTTGAGTTGTCTTCTGTTTTATACTGGACTTCTACATGTTGAGTTGTCTTCTGTTTTATACCTACTGGAACCCTTCTATAGATACATGTTGAGTTGTCTTCTGTTTTATACCTACTGACACAACCCTTCTATAGATACATGTTGATACCTACTGGACACAACCTTGTCTGTTGGGTTGTCTTCTGTTTTATACCTACTGGACACAACCCTTCTATAGATACATGTTGAGTTGTCTTCTGTTTTATACCTACTGGACACAACCCTCTATAGATACATGTTGAGTTGTCTTCTGTTTATACCTACTGGACACAACCCTTCCTATAGATACATGTTGAGTTGTCTTCTGTTTATACCTACTGGACACAACCCTTCTATAGATACATGTTGAGTTGTCTTCTGTTTATACCTACTGGACACAACCCTTCTATAGATACATGTTGAGTTGTCTTCTGTTTATACCTACTGGACACAACCCTTCTATAGATACATGTTGAGTTGTCTTCTGTTTTATACCTACTGGACACAACCCTTCTATAGATACATGTTGAGTTGTCTTCTGTTTATACCTACTGGACACAACCCTTCTATAGATACATGTTGAGTTGTCTTCTGTTTTATACCTACTGGACACAACCCTTCTATAGATACATGTTGAGTTGTCTTCTGTTTTATACCTACTGGACACAACCCTTCTATAGATACATGTAGAGTTGTCTTCTGTTTTATACCTACTGGACACAACCCTTCTATAGATACATGTAGAGTTGTCTTCTGTTTTATACCTACTGGACACAACCCTTCTATAGATACATGTTGAGTTGTCTTCTGTTTTATACCTACTGGACACAACCCTTCTATAGATACATGTTGAGTTGTCTTCTGTTTTATACCTACTGGACACAACCCTTCTATAGATACATGTTGAGTTGTCTTCTGTTTTATACCTACTGGACACAACCCTTCTATAGATACATGTTGAGTTGTCTTCTGTTTATACCTACTGGACACAACCCTTCTATAGATACATGTTGAGTTGTCTTCTGTTTTATACCTACTGGACACAACCCTTCTATAGATACATGTTGAGTTGTCTTCTGTTTATACCTACTGGACACAACCCTTCTATAGATACATGTTGAGTTGTCTTCTGTTTATACCTACTGGACACAACCCTTCTATAGATACATGTTGAGTTGTCTTCTGTTTATACCTACTGGACACAACCCTTCTATAGATACATGTTGAGTTGTCTTCTGTTTATACCTACTGGACACAACCCTTCTATAGATACATGTTGAGTTGTCTTCTGTTTATACCTACTGGACACAACCCTTCTATAGATACATGTTGAGTTGTCTTCTGTTTATACCTACTGGACACAACCCTTCTATAGATACATGTTGAGTTGTCTTCTGTTTTATACCTACTGGACACAACCCTTCTATAGATACATGTTGAGTTGTCTTCTGTTTATACCTACTGGACACAACCCTTCTATAGATACATGTTGAGTTGTCTTCTGTTTTATACCTACTGGACACAACCCTTCTATAGATACATGTTGAGTTGTCTTCTGTTTATACCTACTGGACACAACCCTTCTATAGATACATGTTGAGTTGTCTTCTGTTTTATACCTACTGGACACAACCCTTCTATAGATACATGTTGAGTTGTCTTCTGTTTTATACCTACTGGACACAACCCTTCTATAGATACATGTTGAGTTGTCTTCTGTTTATACCCTTACATGGACACAACCCTTCTATAGATACATGTTGAGTTGTCTTCTGTTTTATACCTACTGGACACAACCCTTCTATAGATACATGTTGAGTTGTCTTCTGTTTTATACCTACTGGACACAACCCTTCTATAGATACATGTTGAGTTGTCTTCTGTTTTTATACCTACTGGACACAACCCTTCTATAGATACATGTTGAGTTGTCTTCTGTTTATACCTACTGGACACAACCCTTCTATAGATACATGTTGAGTTGTCTTCTGTTTATACCTACTGGACACAACCCTTCTATAGATACATGTTGAGTTGTCTTCTGTTTTATACCTACTGGACACAACCCTTCTATAGATACATGTTGAGTTGTCTTCTGTTTTATACCTACTGGACACCCCTTCTATAGATACATGTAGAGTTGTCTTCTGTTTTATACCTACTGGACACAACCCTTCTATAGATACATGTTGAGTTGTCTTCTGTTTATACCTACTGGACACAACCCTTCTATAGATACATGTTGAGTTGTCTTCTGTTTTATACCTACTGGACACAACCCTTCTATAGATACATGTTGAGTTGTCTTCTGTTTTATACCTACTGGGACACAACCCTTCTATAGATACATGTTGAGTTGTCTTCTGTTTATACCTACTGACACAACCTTCTATAGATACATGTTGAGTTGTCTTCTGTTTTCTACCTACTGACACAACCCTTCTATAGATACATGTTGAGTTGTCTTCTGTTTATACCTACTGGACACAACCCTTCTATAGATACATGTTGAGTTGTCTTCTGTTTTATACCTACTGGACACAACCCTTCTATAGATACATGTAGAGTTGTCTTCTGTTTTATACCTACTGGACACAACCCTTCTATAGATACATGTAGAGTTGTCTTCTGTTTTATACCTACTGGACACAACCCTTCTATAGATACATGTAGAGTTGTCTTCTGTTTATACCTACTGGACACAACCCTTCATAGATACATGTTGAGTTGTCTTCTGTTTTATACCTACTGGACACAACCCTTCTATAGATACATGTTGAGTTGTCTTCTGTTTATACCTACTGGACACAACCCTTCTATAGATACATGTAGAGTTGTCTTCTGTTTTATACCTACTGGACACAACCCTTCTATAGATACATGTTGAGTTGTCTTCTGTTTTATACCTACTGGACACAACCCTTCTATAGATACATGTTGAGTTGTCTTCTGTTTTATACCTACTGGACACAACCCTTCTATAGATACATGTTGAGTTGTCTTCTGTTTATACCTACTGGACACAACCCTTCTATAGATACATGTTGAGTTGTCTTCTGTTTATACCTACTGGACACAACCCTTCTATAGATACATGTTGAGTTGTCTTCTGTTTTATACCTACTGGACACAACCCTTCTATAGATACATGTTGAGTTGTCTTCTGTTTATACCTACTGGACACAACCCTTCTATAGATACATGTTGAGTTGTCTTCTGTTTATACCTACTGGACACAACCCTTCTATAGATACATGTAGAGTTGTCTTCTGTTTTATACCTACTGACACAACCCTTCTATAGATACATGTTGAGTTGTCTTCTGTTTTATACCTACTGGACACAACCCTTCTATAGATACATGTTGAGTTGTCTTCTGTTTTATACCTACTGGACACAACCCTTCTATAGATACATGTTGAGTTGTCTTCTGTTTATACCTACTGGACACAACCCTTCTATAGATACATGTTGAGTTGTCTTCTGTTTATACCTACTGGACACAACCCTTCTATAGATACATGTTGAGTTGTCTTCTGTTTATACCTACTGGACACAACCCTTCTATAGATACATGTTGAGTTGTCTTCTGTTTATACCTACTGGACACAACCCTTCTATAGATACATGTTGAGTTGTCTTCTGTTTTCTACCTACTGGACACAACCCTTCTATAGATACATGTTGAGTTGTCTTCTGTTTTATACCTACTGGACACAACCCTTCTATAGATACATGTTGAGTTGTCTTCTGTTTATACCTACTGGACACAACCCTTCTATAGATACATGTAGAGTTGTCTTCTGTTTATACCTACTGGACACAACCCTTCTATAGATACATGTTGAGTTGTCTTCTGTTTTTATACCTACTGGACACAACCCTTCTATAGATACATGTTGAGTTGTCTTCTGTTTTATACCTACTGGACACAACCCTTCTATAGATACATGTTGAGTTGTCTTCTGTTTTATACCTACTGGACACAACCCTTCTATAGATACATGTTGAGTTGTCTTATGTTTTATACCTACTGGACACAACCCTTCTATAGATAGATACATGTTGAGTTTTGTGTTTAGTTTAGTGTTTAGGTGATCACACGCACCCCGTCTCTGTGATTGATTAACAGGCCTGCAGAGAAAACTATGGTTGAGTTCCCGCTGACTACATTGCAGACACTTGCCAGATCTTATAACACCTGGATAGATATTTAACATCAGATAATCACATCATACAGTAACAATCTGGTGAATATTTAACATCAGATAACCACATCATATGATATACAGTAACAATCTGGTGAATATTTAACATCAGCCAACCACATCATATGATATACAGTAACAATCTGGTGAATATTTAACATCAGATAACCACATCATATGATATACAGTAACAATCTGGTGAATATTTAACATCAGATAACCACATCATATGATATACAGTAACAATCTGGTGAATATTTAACATCAGCCAACCACATCATATGATATACAGTAACAATCTGATAGATATTTAACATCAGCCAACCACATCATATGATATACAGTAACAATCTGGTGAATATTTAACATCAGCCAACCACATCATATGATATACAGTATCTGGTGATATTTAACATCAGAGAACCACATCATATGATATACAGTAACAATCGATGAATATTTAACATCAGATAACCACATCATATGATATACAGTAACAATCTGAATATTTAACATCAGATAACCACATCATATGATATACAGTAACAATCTGATGAATATTTAACATCAGATAACCACATCATATGATATACAGTAACAATCTGGTGATATTTAACATCAGCCAACCACATCATATGATATACAGTAACAATCTGGTGAATATTTAACATCAGATAACCACATCATATGATATACAGTAACAATCTGGTGAATATTTAACATCAGCCAACCACATCATATGATATACAGTAGCAATCTGGTGAATATTTAACATCAGCCAACCACATCATATGATATACAGTAACAATCTGGTGAATATTTAACATCAGCCAACCACATCATATGATATACAGTAACAATCTGGTGAATATTATTTATCGGTGGTGACAGTGTTTCCTATCCTCAGTGCAGTGGGCAGCTGGGAGGTGTTCTTATTCTCCATGGACTTTAGTGTCCCAAAACATTTTGGGATTAGTGCTACAGGATCAATTTCTGTTTGAAAAAGCTAGCCTTAGCTTTCCTAACTGGCTGTGTATATTTGTTCAGAACTTCCCTGAAAAGTTGCATATCGCTGGGGCTATTCGATGCTAATGCAGTACACTGCAGGATGTTTTGTGCTGGTCAAGGGGAGTCAAATTTGGGGTGAACCAAGGACTATATCTGTTCTTAGTTCTACATTTTTTGAATGGGGCATGCTTATTTAAGATGGTGATGAAAAGCACTTTTAAAGAGCAACCAGGCATCTTCTACTGACGGGATGAGGTCAATATCCTTCCTGGATACCCGGACCAGGTCGATTAGAAAGGCCTGTTCGCTGAAGTGTTTTAGGGAGTGTTTGACAGTGATGAGGGGTGGTCATTTCACCGAGGACCCATTACGGATGCAGGCAATGAGGCAGTGATCGCTGAGATCCTGGTTGAAGACAGCAGAGTTGTATTTAGAGGGCTAGTTGGTCAGGAGGATATTTGTGAGGGTGCCCATGGTTACGGATTTAGGGTTGTACCTGGTAGGTACCTTGATTATTTGTGTGAGATTGAGGGCATCTAGCTTAGATTGTAGGACGGCCGGGCTGTTAAGCATATCCCAGTTTAGGTTACATAACAGTACGAACTCTGAAGATCGATGGGGGCAATCAATTCACATATGGTGTCCAGGACACAGCTGGGAGCTGAGGGGGTCTATAACAAGCGGTAACGATGAGAGACTTATTTCTGGAGAGGTGGATT
>NW_026288697.1:120000-121145 GCF_023373465.1 Oncorhynchus keta | reverse complement strand
GTGCACTACTTTATAGCACCCTATTCCCTATATAGTGCACTACTTTATGGGTGAGATGGTGAAAGCGACAGGCTTACTGGAATGGGGTGAGAGGTAGAAAGGACAGGCTAACTGAATGGGGGTGAGAGGTAGAAAGGACAGGTTAACTAACTAACTGAATGGGGTGAGAGGTAGAAAAAGGACAGGCTAACTGAATGGGTGAGAGGTAGAAAGGACAGGCTAACTGAATGGGTGAGGGGTAGAAAGGCAGCTAACTGAATGGGTGGGGAAGTAGAAAGGACAGGGCTAACTGGAATGGGGTGAGAGGTAGAAAGGACAGGCTAACTGAATGGGTGAGAGGTAGAAAGGACAGGCTAACTGAATGGGGTGAGAGGTAGAAAGGACAGGCTAACTGAATGGGTGAGAGGTAGAAAGGACAGCTAACTGGGAATGGGTGAGAGGTAGAAAGGACAGGCTAACTGAATGGGTGAGAGGTAGAAAGGACAGGCTAACTGAATGGGGTGAGGTAGAAAGGGACAGGCTAACTGAATGGGTGAGAGGTAGAAAGGACAGGCTAACTGAATGGGTGAGAGGTAGAAAGGACAGCTAACTGAATGGGTGGGGTCTGAGGGCCCTGGAGCAAGGCAGTTAACCCCTGTTCCCAGGCCATGAGCAAGGCAGTTAACCCACTGTTCCCCGGGGCCCTGAACAAGGCAGTTAACCCACTGTTCCCCGGGCCCTGAACAAGGCAGTTAACCCACTGTTCCCCGGGCCCTGAACAAGGCAGTTAACCCACTGCGCTCGGGCCCCGAGCAAGGCAGTTAACCCACTGTTCCCTCAGGCCCTGAACAAGGCAGTTAACCCACTGTTCCCCGGGCCCTGAGCAAGGCAGTTAACCCACTGTTCCCCAGGCGCTGAAGACGGATGTTGACTAAGGCAGCTCCCCCACACCTCTCTGATTCAGAGAGTTAAATGAGGTAGACACATTTCAGTTGAATGCATTCAGTTATACAACTGACTAGGTATCCCCCTTTCCCAAACAGAAGAAAACTAACTTGAAACAGGGGAGGGACTAACTGATCTTATCCAATAAGAAACACTCATTTTAGTTTTGCCTAGTGGCTCCTAATGAACCCCATTAACAGAAGCAACAGGAAGCACAATTT
>NW_026288697.1:45000-117500 GCF_023373465.1 Oncorhynchus keta | reverse complement strand
AACACACAGAACAACACATGAAACCTCTGGGATATAAACACACAGAACAACATGGAACCTCTGGATATAAACACACAGAACAACATGAACCTCTGGATATAAACACACAGAACAACATGAACCCTGGATATAAACACACAGAACAAACCTCTATAAACACAGAACCCTCTGGATATAAACACAGAACAACATGGAACCTCTGGATATAAACACACAGAACAACAAGAACCCTCTGGATATAAACACACAGAACAACATGGAACCCTCTGGATATAAACACAGAACAACATGGAACCTCTGGATATAAACACAGAACAACATGGACCCTCTGGATATAAACACACAGAACAACTTGAACCCTCTGGTCATAAACACAGAACAACATGGAACCTCTGGATATAAACACACAGAACAACATGGAACCTCTGGATATAAACACACAGAACAACATGGAACCTCTGGATATAAACACACAGAACAACATGGAACCTCTGGATATAAACACAGAACAACATGGACCCTCTGGATATAAACACACAGAACAACATGGAACCTCTGGTATAAAACACACAGAACAACATGGAACCTCTGGATATAAACACAGAACAACATGAACCCACTCTGGATATAAACACACAGAACAACATGAACCCTCTGGATATAAACACACAGAACAACATGGACCCTCTGGATATAAACACAGAACAACTTGGAACCCTCTGGATATAAACACACAGAACAACATGGACCCTCTGGATATAAACACACAGAACAACATTAACCCTCTGGATATAAACACACAGAACAACATGAACCCTGGATATAAACACACAGAACAACATGAACCCTCTGGATATAAACACACAGAACAACATGAACCCTCTGGATATAAACACACAGAACAACATGGAACCCTCTGGATATAAAACACACAGATAACACGTCTATAACACGTCTACATGTCTATAACACGTCTCTGATATATCTGTTCAGATAACACATCTATACCACATAACATGGAACCTCTGGATAACATGATATATCTACCAGATAACAACATAAACATCTATAACACGATAACACGTCTATAACATGATATATCTGTTCACGATCTATAACACGTCTATAACATGATATATCTGTTCAGATAACACGCCTATAACATGATATATCTGCTAACAGATAACACGTCTATAACATGATATATCTGTTCAGATAACACGTCTATAACATGATATATCTGTTCAGATAACACATCTATAACACGTCTATAACATGATATATCTGTTCAGATAACACGTCTATAACATGATATATCTGCTCAGATAACACGCCTATAACATGATATATCTGTTCAGATAACACGTCTATAACACGTCTATAACATGATATATCTGTTCAGATAACACGCCTATAACACGCTCATGTTCTATATATCTGTTCAGATAACACGTCTATAACAATGATATATCTGTTCAGATAACATGTCTATAACATGATATATCTGTTCAGATAACACGTCTATAATAACATGATATATCTGTTCAGATAACACGTCTATAACATGATATATCTGTTCAGATAACACGTCTATAACACGTTCTATAAACACATAACTGATATATCTGTTCAGATAACACGACTATAACATGATATATCTGTTCTAACACGTCTATAACACGTCTATAACACGTCTATAACATGATATATCTGTTCAGATAACACGTCTATAACACGTCTATAACATGATATATCTGTTCAGATAACACGCTCTATAACATGATATATCTGTCTATAACACGTCTATAACATGATATATCTGTTCAGATAACACGCCTATAACACATCTATAACATGATATATCTGTTCAGATAACACGTCTATAACACGTCTATAACATGATATATCTGTTCAGATAACACGCCTATAACACGCCTATAACATGATATATCTGTTCAGATAACACGTCTATAACACGTCTATAACATGATATATCTGTTCAGATAACACGACTATAACATGATATATCTGTTCAGATAACACGCCTATAACATGATATATCTGTTCAGATAACACGCTCTATAACATTATATATCTGTTCAGATAACACGTCTATAACACGTCTATAACATGATATATCTGTTCAGATAACACGTCTACAACATGATATATCTGTTCTATAACACGCCCCATAACACGTCTATAACATGATATATCTAGATAACACGTCTATAACACGTCTATAACATGATATATCTGTTCAGATAACACGTCTATAACATGATATATCTGTTCAGATAACACGCCTATAACATGATATATCATCTATATATATCTGTTCAGATAACACGTCTATAACACATCTGCTATAACACGTCTATGAATATCTGCTCTATAACATGATATATCTGTTCAGATAACACGTCTATAACACGCCTATAACATGATATATCTGTTCAGATAACACGCCTATAACACGCCTATAACATGATATATCTGTTCAGATAACACGTCTATAACACGTCTATAACACGCCTATAACATGATATATCTGTTCAGATAACACGCCTATAACATGATATATCTGCTCTATAACATATAACATGATATATCTGCTCAGATAACACGCCTATAACACTGTCTATAAACATGATATATCTGTTCTATAACATGATATATCTGTTCAGATAACACGCCTATAACACGCCTATAACATGATATATCTGTTCAGATACACGTCTAACATGATATATCTGTCAGATAACACGCTCTAAACATGATATATCTGTTCAGATAACACGTCTATAACATATAACATGATATATCTGCTCAGATAACACATCTATAACACATCTATAACATGATATATCTGTTCAGATAACACGTCTATAACACGTCTATAACATGATATATCTGTTCAGATAACACGTCTATAACATGATCTATAACCCGTCTATAACATGATATATCTGTTCAGATATAACACGTCTATAACATGATATATCTGTTCGAGATAACACGCCTATAACATGATATATCTGCTCAGATAACACGTCTATAACATGATATATCTGTTCAGATAACACGTCTATAACACGTCTATAACATGATATATCTGTTCAGATAACACGTCTATGCTCTATAACATGATATATCTGTTCAGATAACACGCCTATAACATGATATATCTGTTCAGATAACACGTCTATAACATGATATATCTGTTCAGATAACACGTCTATAACACGTCTATAACATGATATATCTGTTCAGATAACACGTCTATAACATGATATATCTGTTCAGATAACACGTCTATAACACGTCTATAACATGATATATCTGTTCATATAACACGTCTATAACACGTCTATAACACGTCTATAACATGATATATCTGCTCAGATAACACGTCTATAACACGTCTATAACATGATATATCTGTTCAGATAACACGTCTATAACATGATATATCTGTTCAGATAACACGTCTATAACACGTCTATAACATGATATATCTGTTCAGATAACACGTCTATAACACGTCTATAACATGATATATCTGTTCAGATAATCTGCTCACAGATCTATAACATGTCTATAACACGCCTATAACATGATATATCTGTTCAGATAACACGTCTATAACCTGCGTCTATAACACGTCTATAACATGATATATCTGTTCAGATAACACGCCTATAACACGTCTATAACATGATATATCTGTTCAGATAACACGTCACGTCTATAACATGATATATCTGTTCAGATAACACGTCTATAACACGTCTATAACATGATATATCGTTCTCAGATAACACGCCTATAACATGATATATCTGTTCAGATAACACGTCTATAACATGATATATCTGTTCAGATAACAGATAACACGTCTCTATAACATGATATATCTGTTCAGATAACACGTCTATAACATGATATATTCGTCTATAACATGATATATCTGTTCAGATAACACGTCTATAACATGATATATCTGTTCAGATAACACGTCTATAACACGTCTATAACATGATATATCTGTTCAGATAACACGTCTATAACATGATATATCTGTTCAGATAACACGTCTATAACATGATATATCTGCTCAGATAACACGTCTATAACACGTCTATAACATGATATATCTGTTCAGATAACACGTCTATAACATGATATATCTGTTCAGATAACACGTCTATAACATGATATATCTGTTCAGATAACACGTCTATAACACAATATATCTGCTCAGATAACACGTCTATAACACGTCTATAACATGATATATCTGTTCAGATAACACGTCTATAACATGATATATCTGTTCAGATAACACGTCTATAACACGATATATCTGCTCAGATAACACGTCTATAACACGTCTATAACATGATATATCTGTTCAGATAACACGCCTATAACATGATATATCTGCTCAGATAACACGTCTATAACATGATATATCTGTTCAGATAACACGTCTATAACACGTCTATAACATGATATATCTGTTCAGATAACACGTCTATAACATGATATATCTGTTCAGATAACACGTCTATAACATGATATATCTGTTCAGATAACACGTCTATAACACGTCTATAACATGATATATCTGATCAGATAACACGTCTATAACATGATATATCTGTTCAGATAACACGTCTATAACATGATATATCTGTTCAGATAACACGTCTATAACATGATATATCTGTTCAGATAACACGTCTATAACATGATATATCTGATCAGATAACACGTCTATAACACGTCTATAACTGTCTATAACACGTCTATAACATGATATATCTGTTCAGATAACACGTCTATAACATGATATATCTGTTCAGATAACACGTCTATAACATGATATATCTGTCTAACACGTCTATAACATCTATAACATGATATATCTGTTCAGATAACACGTCTATAACACGATATATCTGCTCAGATAACACGTCTATAACATGATATATCTGCTCAGATAACACGTCTATAACATGATATATCTGTCAGATAACACGTCTATAACATGATATATCTGTTCAGATAACACGTCTATAACACATCTATAACTGTTCAGATAACACGTCTATAACATGATATATCTGCTCAGATAACACGTCTATAACACGTCTATAACATGATATAGATCTGTTCTATAACACGTCTATAACATGATATATCTGTTCAGATAACACGTCTATAACACGTCTATAACATGATATATCTGTTCAGATAACACGATAACATGATATATCTGCTCAGATAACACGTCTATAACATGATATATCTGTTCAGATAACACGTCTATAACATGATATATCTGCTCAGATAACACGTCTATAACACGTCTATAACATGATATATCTTCAGATAACACGTATCTGTTAACATGATATATCTGTCAGATAACACGTCTATAACACGTCTATAACATGATATATCTGTTCAGATAACACGTCTATAACATGATATATCTACACGTCTATAACATGATATATCTGTTCAGATAACACGTCTATAACATGATATATCTGTTCATAACACGTCTATAACATGATATATCTGTTCAGATAACAGATCTATAACACGTCTATAACATGATATATCTGTTCAGATAACACGTCTATAACACGTCTATAACATATATCGTTCAGATAACATGATATATCTGTTCAGATAACACGTCTATAACACGTCTATAACATGATATATCTGTTCAGATAACACGTCTATAACATGATATATCTGTTCAGATAACACGTCTATAACATGATATATCTATAACATGATATATCTGTTCAGATAACACGTCTATAACATGATATATCTGTTCTCAGATAACACGTCTATAACATGATATATCTGTTCAGATAACACGCTATAACTTGTCTATAACATGATATATCTGCTCAGATAACACGTCTATAACACGTCTATATATAACACGATAACACGTCTATAACATGATATATCTGTTCAGATAACACGTCTATAACATGATATATCTGTTCAGATAACACGTCTATAACATGATATATCTGTTCAGATAACACGTCTATAACATGATATATCTCTGTTCAGATAACACGTCTATAACATGATATATCTGTTCAGATAACACGTCTATAACATGATATATCTGTTCAGATAACACGTCTATAACATGATATATCTGTTCAGATAACACGTCTATAACATGATATATCTATAACACGTCTATAACATGATATATCTGTTCAGATAACACGTCTATAACATGATATATCTGTCGGATAACAGATAACACGTCTATAACATGATATATCTGTTCAGATAACACGCCTATAACACGATAACACGCCTATAACATGATATATCTGTTCAGATAACTGTCTATAATAACATGATATATCTGTTCAGATAACACGTCTATAACATGATATATCTGTTCAGATAACACGTCTATAACACGCCTATAACATGATATATCTGTTCAGATAACACGCCTATAACACGTCTATAACATGATATATCTGTTCAGATAACACGTCTATAACATGATATATCTGTTAACACATCTATAACACGTCTATAACATGATATATCTGCTCAGATAACACGTCTATAACACGTCTATAACATGATATATCTGTTCAGATAACACGCTATAACACGCTCTATAACATGATATATCTGTTCAGATAACACGTCTATAACATGATATATCTGTTCAGATAACACGTCTATAACATGATATATCTGTCAGATAACACGTCTATAACATGATATATCTGTTCAGATAACACGATAACACGTCTATAACATGATATATCTGTTCAGATAACACGTCTATAACATGATATATCTGATCATAACACGTCTATAACATGATATATCTGTTCAGATAACACGTCTATAACACGTCTATAACATGATATATCTGTTCAGATAACACGTCTATAACATGATATATCTGTTCAGATAACACGTCTATAACATCTATAACATGATATATCTGTTCAGATAACACGTCTATAACATGATATATCTGTTCAGATAACACGTCTATAACATGATATAACATGATATATCTGTTCCAGATAACACGTCTATAACATGATATATCTGTTCAGATAACACGTCTATAACACGTCTATAACATGATATATCTGTTCAGATAACACGTCTATAACACGTCTATAACATGATATATCTGTTCAGATAACACGTCTATAACATGATATATCTGTTCAGATAACACGTCACGTATAACATGATATATCTGCTAACAGATAACACGTCTATAACATGATATATCTGTTCAGATAACACGTCTATAACACGCCTATAACACATCTATAACACGTCTATAACATGATATATCTGTTCAGATAACACGTCTATAACATGATATATCTGTTCAGATAACACGCCTATAACACGTCTATAACATGATATATCTGTTCAGATAACATCGTCTTATAACATGATATATCTGTTCAGATAACACGTCTATAACACGTCTATAACATGATATATCTGTTCAGATAACACGTCTATAATGTCTAACATGATATATCTGCTCAGATAACACGTCTATAACACGATATAACTGTGATATATCTGTTCATGATATATCGTTCTATAACACGCTATAACATGATATATCTGTTCAGATAACACGTCTATAACATGATATATCTGTTCAGATAACACGCTCTATAACATGATATATCTGTTCAGATAACACGTCTATAACATGATATATCTGTTCAGATAACACGTCTATAACATGATATATCTGTTCAGATAACACGTCTATAACACGTCTATAACATGATCAGATAACACGCCTATAACATGATATATCGTTCAGATAACACGTCTATAACATGATATATCTGTTCAGATAACACGTCTATAACATGATATATCTGTTCAGATAACACGTCTATAACACGATATATGTAACATGATATACGTCTATAAACATAACACGCCTATAACATGATATACACTGTTCAGATAACACGTCTATAACATGATATATCTGTTCAGATAACACGTCTATAACATGATATATCTGCTCAGATAACACGCTCTATACGTCCACCAACATGATATATATCTGTTCAGATAACACGTCTATAACATGATATATCTGTTCAGATAACACGCCGTCTATAACATGATATATCTGTTCAGATAACACGCCTATAACATGATATATCTGTTCAGATAACTATCTATAACACGTCTATAACATGATATATCTGCTCAGATAACACGTCTATAACACGTCTATAACATGATATATCTGTTCAGATAACACGATATATCTGTTCAACACGCCTATAACATGATATATCTGTTCAGATAACACGTCTATAACATGATATATCTGTTCCAGATAACACGTCTATAACACTATATCTGCTCAGAACACGCCTATAACATGATATATCTGTTCAGATAACACGACTATAACTTGTCTATAACATGATATATCTGTTCAGATAACACATCTATAACACGTCTATAACATGATATATCTGTTCAGATAACATCTGTTCCTATAACACGTCTATAACATGATATATCTGTTCGGATAACACGTCTATAACCATGATATATCTGTTCCAGATAACACGTCTATAACATGATATATCTGTTCAGATAACACGTCTATAACATGATATATCTGTTCAGATAACACGTCTATATAACACGTCTATAACATGATATATCTGTTCAGATAACCGTAACAACCGTATAACATGATATATCTGCTCAGATAACACGTCTATAACATGATATATCTGTTCAGATAACACGTCTATAACATGATATATCTGCTCAGAACATGATATATCTGTTGATATATCTGCTCCAGATAACATGATATATCTGTCAGATAACACGTCTATAACACGCCTATAACATGATATATCTGTTCAGATAACACGTCTATAACATGATATATCTGTTCAGATAACACGTAAAACACGTCTATAACACATCTATAACACGCTCAGATAACACGTCTATAACATGATATATCTGTTCAGATAACACGTCTATAACATGATATATCTGTTCCAGATAACACGTCTATAACATGATAACACTGCTCAACACGATAACACGTCTATAACATGATATATCTCAACAGATAACACGTCTATAACAGAATCTATAAGTGTTTTGATATATCTGTTCAGATAAATCACGACTATAACATGATATATCTGTTCAGATAACACGTCTATAACATGCTATATCTGTTCCAACAGAATATAACCAGTGTTTTATCTGTTCTCAGATATACGTCTATAACATGATATATCTGCTCAGATAACACAGCCTGTGTTTTGATATATCTGTTCTGTGATAACACGTCTATAACATGATATATCTGTTCTGCTAACACGTCTATAACAGAATCACAGCCTGTGTTTTGGTGGGTATATAACTGTTCAGATAACACATCTATAACACAGCCTATTTTGGTCACGCTCTATAACATGACATATGTTTTGCTCTGTTCACGATAACACGCCTATAACATGATATATCTGTTCAGATGTCAGACAGAATCTATAACATGATATATCTCTGCTCTGGGCAGATAACACGTCTATAACATGATATATCTGTTCTGATAACACGTCTATAACATGATCTATCTGCTCAGATAACACGCCTATAACATGATATATCTGCTCAGATAACACGCCCACTCTATAACTCTATCTGTTCAGATAACACGCCAGTGGTAACATGCTCTATAGACATGAATCATCAACCAGTGTTTTGCCTATAACACGGGCTATAACATGATATATCTGTTTTAGGTCTCTGTTCTGGGCTGTCACGACTATAAACATGATTTGGTCTCTGTTCTGGGCTGATAACACGCTCTATAACATGATATATCTGTTCAGATAACACGCCTATAACACTGTTCTATAACAGACAGAATACAGCTGTAACATGATCTCTCTTCTGACTAAGACAGAATCACAGCATGATGTATCTGGTCAGATAACACGTCTATCAGAATCATAACATGATATATCTGTCTCAGATAACTGTCGACTAATCACAGCCTGTGTAACACATCTATAACACGTCTAGTGTTTTGGTCTCTGATATATCTGTTCAGATAACACGTCTATAACCTGATATATCTGTTCTGGGCTGATAACACGTCTATAACCACATGATTTATCTGTTCTGGGCAGATAACACGTCTATAACCATGATAACATGGTCTCTGTTCTGGGCTGATAACACGACTATAACATGATATATCTGTTCAGGGCTAACAGACTAGAATCACAGCCTATAACATGATATATCTGTTCAGATAACACGCCTGTATAACATGATATATCTGCTCAGATAGAATCACGCCTGTGTTTTGGTCTATCTGTTCTGATAACACGTCTATAACACAGCCTATAACATGATATCTCTGGGCTTCAGTAAGAATCACAGCCTGTAACATGATATATCTCTGTTCAGACAGAATCACAACCTCTATAACATGATATATCTGTTCAGATAACACGCCTGTGTTAACATTGGTATCTGCTCTGTTCAGACAGAATCACGCCTATAACACTGCTCTATAACAGAATCACAACCAGTGTTTTGATATATCTGCTCTGGGCTGTCAACAGAATAACATGATATATCTGTTCTGGGCTGTCAGACTATAATCACAGCCTGTAACATGGTATCTGTTCTGGGCTAACAGAATCACAACCAGTGTTTTGGTCTCATGATATATCTGGGCTGTCAGACAGAATCTATAACACATGTTTTGGTTCACTGCTCTGGGCTAACAGAATCACAACCTGTGTTTTGGTCTCTGTTCTGATGTCAGACAGAACACAGCCTGTGTTTTGGTCTCTGTTCTGGCTGTCAGACAAATCACAGCCTGTGTTTGGTATATCTCTTCAGATAACACAGCCTATAACATGATCTCTGCTCAGATAATCACAACCTGTAACATGATATGCTCTGGGCTGATCAGACAGAATCACAGCCTCTATTTTGATATATCTGTTCAGATAACACCAGTGTATAACTCTGTTCTGGGCTAACAGTCTATAACCATGTTTTATCTGTTCTGGTCAACACGAATCTAAACATGGGCTGATAACACGTCTATAACATGATATAGCCTGTGTTTTGGTAACTGCTCTGGGCTGTCAACAGATCACACACAGCCTGTGTTTGTTCAGATAACACGCTGTAACAGATCTATAACAGTGTTTATCTGCATGATATATGGGCTGTTCAGATAACATCACAACATGATATATCTGTTCAGATAACACGAATATAACATGATATATCTGTTCTGGGCTGTCAGATAACACGTCTATAACTCTGCTCTGGGCTGATATATCTGTAATCACAGCCTGTGTTTAACACGTCTGGGCTAACATGATATATCTACCAGATAACACTGCCTATAACAGAATATAACATGATATATCTCTGTTCAGATAACAGAATATAACAGTGTTTTGATATATCTGCTCAGATAACACGCCTATAACACATCTATAGACAACACAGCGTCTATAACACGTCTATAACAGAATCATAACCAGTGTATTGGTCAGTATATCTGCTGTCAGATAACACGCCATAACCATGATATATCTGTTCTGATAACAGAATCTATAACCGTGTATAACTCTGATATATGGGCTGCTCAGATAACACGTCTATAACATGATATATCTGCTCAGATGTCTATACACGTCTATAACATGATATATCTCTGTTCAGATAACACGTCTATAACCTGTGTTATAACATGATATATCTGTTCAGATAGAATCAGCGTGTATAACATTGCTCTATAACAGATCACAACCAGTGTTTGTTCATGATATATCTGTTCAGACAACACGCCTATAACATTTGGTCTCTGTTCATGATATATCTGTTCAGATAACACGTCTATAACACCTGTCTATAACATGATATATCTGCTTCAGATAGAATCACAGCCTGTAACATGATATATCTGTTCAGATAACACGCCTGTAACACGTCTATAACATGATACATCTGTTCAGATAACACGGGCTATAACACGTCTATAACATGATTGGTCTCTGTTCAGATAACAGTCTATAACACGCCTATAACATGATATATCTGTTCAGATAACACGTCCATAACATGATATAACACTGTTCTGATAACACGTCTATAACAGCGTCTATAACTCTGTATCTGTGTCAGTAACACGTCTATAACACGTGTTATGGTCTCTGCTATATCTGTCAGATAACACGCTATAACTGTAACATGATATATCTGTTCAGATAACACGCCTATAACATGATATATCTGTTCAGATAAATCACGCCTATAACATGATATATCTGGGCTGTCAGATAACACGCCTGTAAAACGATCTCTGATCAGATAACACGTCATAATCTATAACATGATATATCTGTTCAGATAACACGTCTATAACACAGCCTGTGTTTTGATCTCTGTTCTGTTCAGATAACATCACTATAACAGTGTTTTGGTCTATGCTCTGGGCTGTCAGATAAATCACAACCAGTGTTTTGGTCTCTGCTATATCTGTCAGACACAGAATCTATAACACAACCAGTGATTTGGTCTCTGTTCTGATAACAGTCTATAACAGCCTGTGTTTGGTCACTGCCTGGGCTAACATGATATATCTGTGTTTTGGTCTCTGCTCTGGGCTGTCAGTAAGAATCACAGCCTGATTGGTATCTGCTCTGGGCTGATAACAGAATCACAACCTGATTTATCTCTGCTCTGGGCTGTCAGACAGAATCACAGCTGTGTTTTGGTCACTGTTCTGGGCTATAGACAGAATCATAACCAGTGTCTTTAACTGTTCTGGGCTGATCAGACACGTCTATAACCATGATTTGGTCTGCTTCAGACAGAATCACAGCCTATAACATGGTCTCTGCTCTGGGCTGTCAGATAGAATCACATAACAGCCTGTGTTTTGATATATGCTCTGTTCAGACAGAATCATAGCCACGTGTTTTGGTCTCTGTATATGGGCTGCTTCCAGATAAATCACAACCAGTGTTTTGGTCTCTGTTCTGGGCTATAACAGAATCACAACCAGTGTTTTGGTCTCTGTTCTGGGCTGTCAGACAGAATGACAGCCTGTGTTTTTGTCTCTGCTCTGGGCTGTCAACAGAATCACAGCCTGTGTTTTGATAACTGCTCTGGGCTGTCACGACAGAATCACAGCCTATAACATGATCTCTGCTCTGGGCTGTCAGACAGAATAACAACCAGTGTTTTGGTCTCTGTTCTGGGCTGTCAGACAGAATCACAACCAGTGTTTTGGTCTCTGCTCTGGGCTGTCAGACAGAATCACAGCCTGTGTTTTGGTCTCTGCTCTGGGCTGTCAGACAGAATCACAGCCAGTGTTTGGTCTCTGTTCTGGGCTGTCAGACAGAATCACAGCCAGTGTTTTGGTCTCTGCTCTGGGCTGTCAGACAGAATCACAAGCAGTGTTTTGGTCTGTTCTGGGCTGTCAGATAGAATCACAGCCTGTGTTTTGGTCTCTGTTCTGGGCTGTCAGACAGAATCACAGCCTGTGTTTTGGTCTCTGCTCTGGGCTGTAGACAGAATCATAACCAGTGTTTTGGTCTCTGTTCTGGGCTGTCAGACAGAATCACAGCCAGTGTTTTGGTCTCTGTTCTGGGCTGTCAGACAGAATCACAGCCTGTGTTTGATCTATGCTGTTCAGACAGAATCACAGCCAGTGTTTTGGTCTCTGCCCTGGGCTGTCAGACAGAATCACAGCCAGTGTTTTAACTCTGTTCTGGGCTGTCAGACAGAATCACAGCCTGTGTTTTGGTCACTGTTCTGGTCTGTCAGACAGAATCACAACCAGTGTTTTGGTCTCTGCTCTGGGCTGTCAGACAGAATCACAGCCTGTGTTTTGGTCTCTGTTCTGGGCTGTCAGACAGAATCACAGCCTGTGTTTTGGTCTCTATCTGGGCTGTCAGATAAATCACAACCTGTGTTTTGGTCTCTGTTCTGGGCTGTCAGATAGAATCACAGCCTGTGTTTGATCTCTTCTGGGCTGTCAGACAGAATCACAACCTGTGTTTTGGTCTCTGTTCTGGGCTGTCAGACAGAATCACAGCCTGTGTTTTGGTCTCTGTTCTGGGCTGTCAGACAGAATCATAGCCTGTGTTTGGTCTCTGCTCTGGGCTGTCAGACAGAATCACAGCCTGTGTTTTGGTCTCTCTTCTGGGCTGTCAGACAGAATCACAACCTGTGTTTTGGTCTCTGTTCTGGGCTGTCTAGACAGAATCACAGCCTGTTTTTGGTCTCTGCTCTGGGCTGTCAGACAGAATCACAACCAGTGTTTTATCTCTGTTCTGGGCTGTCAGACAGAATCACAACCAGTGTTTTATATCTGCTCTGGGCTGTCAGACAGAATCACAGCCTGTGTTTTGGTCTCTGCTCTGGGCTGTCAGACAGAATCACAGCCTGTGTTTTGATCTCTGTTCTGGGCTGTCAGACACGAATCTATAGCCAGTGTTTTGGTCTCTGTTCTGGGCTGTCAGACAGAATCACAGCCTGTGTTTTGGTCTCTGTTCTGGGCTGTCAGACAGAATCACAGCCTGTGTTTTGGTCTTTGCTCTGGGCTGTCAGACAGAATCACAGCCAGTGTTTTGGTCTCTGCTCTGGGCTGTCAGATAATCACAGCCTGTGTTTTGGTATTTGCTCTGGGCTGTCAGACAGAATCACAGCCTGTGTTTTGGTCTCTGTTCTGGGCTGTCAGACAGAATCACAGCCTGTGTTTTGGTCTCTGCTCTGGGCTGTCAGACAGAATCACAGCCTGTGTTTTGGTCTTTGCTCTGGGCTGTCAGACAGAATCACAGCCAGTGTTTTGGTCTCTGCTCTGGGCTGTCAGACAGAATCACAGCCTGTGTTTTGGTCTCTGTTCTGGGCTGTCAGGTTCTGGGCTGTCAGACAGAATCACAACCAGTGTTTTGGTCTCTGCTCTGGGCTGTCAGACAGAATCACAACCAGTGTTTTGGTCTCTGTTCTGGGCTGTCAGACAGAATCACAGCCTGTGTTTTGGTCTCTGCTCTGGGCTGTCAGACAGAATCACAACCAGTGTTTTGGTCTCTGTTCTGGGCTGTCAGACAGAATCACAGCCTGTGTTTTGGTCTCTGTTCTGGGCTGTCAGACAGAATCACAGCCTGTGTTTTGGTCTCTGCTCTGGGCTGTCTCACAACCAGTGTTTTGGTCTCTGTTCTGGGCTGTCAGACAGAATCACAGCCTGTGTTTTGGTCTCTGTTCTGGGCTGTCAGACAGAATCACAGCCAGTGTTTTGGTCTCTGCTCTGGGCTGTCAGACAGAATCACAGCCTGTGTTTTGGTCTCTGTTCTGGGCTGTCAGACAGAATCACAACCAGTGTTTTGGTCTCTGCTCTGGGCTGTCAGACAGAATCACAGCCAGTGTTTTGTATTGCCTCTCTTTGCTCTGGGCTGTCAGACATAATCACAACCTGTGTTTTGGTCTCTGCTCTGGGCTGTCAGACAGAATCACAACCAGTGTTTTGGTCTCTGTTCTGGGCTGTCATAGAATCACAGCCAGTGTTTTGGTCTCTGTTCTGGGCTGTCAGACAGAATCACAGCCAGTGTTTTGGTCTCTGCTCTGGACTGCCAGACAGAATCACAACCAGTGTTTTGGTCTCTGTTCTGGACTGCCAGACAGAATCACAACCAGTGTTTTGGTCTCTGCTCTGGGCTGTCAGACAGAATCACAACCAGTGTTTTGGTCTCTGCTCTGGGCTGTCAGACAGAATCACAACCAGTGTTTTGGTCTCTGTTCTGGGCTGTCAGACAGAATCACAGCCTGTGTTTTGTATATGCTGGGTCTCAGAATCACAGCCCTGGGGGTAATAAATCCTGTCACATAAAGCCCAGATACAAGGCTAGACCCAGGATGACATTCAACAGGGATGACAGGATAAACTCCTCGTCTATAATCGATTCCATTCAGAAATATTCTTCTAAAAGAGACTGTATTTCTGGGGTGAAATATCTCACTTGGCTCTGTAGACTGGAAGTTTGTTCTGACATAGCAGATGACATTATTTATTAACCTAAACAATGTGTTCTGATCCACACAGAATAACAATGTGTTCTGATCCACACAGAATAACAGTGTGTTCTGATCCACACAGAATAACAACGTGTTCTGATACACAGAATAACAGTGTGTTCTGATCCACACAGAATAACAGTGTGTCTGATCACACAGAATAACAGTGTGTCTGATCCACACAGAATAACATGATGTTCTGATCCACACAGAATAACAATGTGTCTAATCCACAAAGAATAACAATGTGTTCTGATCCACACAGAATAACAATGTGTTCTGATCCACACAGAATAACAATGTGTCTGATCCACACAGAATAACAATGTGTTCTGATACACAGAATGTTCTCTGATCCACACAGAATAACAATGTGTTCTGATCCACACAGAATAACAATGTTCTGATCCACACAGAATAACAATGTGTCTGATCCACACAGAATAACAATGTGTCTGATCCACACAGAATAACAATGTGTCTGATCACACAGAATAACAATGTGTTCTGATCCACACAGAATAACAATGTGTTCTGATCCACACAGAATAACAATGTGTTCTGATCCACACAGAATAACAGTGTGTTCTGATCCACACAGAATAACAATGTGTTCTGATCCACACAGAATAACAGTGTGTTCTGATCCACACAGAATAACAATGTGTTCTGATCCACACAGAATAACAATGTGTTCTGATCCACACAGAATAACAATGTGTTCTGATCCACAGAATAACAATGTGTTCTGAGACACAGAATAACACGTGTGTAACCAGAATAACAATGTGTTCTGATCCACACAGAATAACAATGTGTTCTGATCCACATAGAATAACAATGTGTTCTGATCCACACAGAATAACAATGTGTTCTGATCCACAGAATAACACTGATCCACACAGAATAACAATGTGTTCTGTTCAGATCCACACAGAATAACAATGTGTTCTGTTCCACACAGAATAACAGTGTCTGATCCACACAGAATAACAATGTGTTCTGATCCACACAGAATAACAATGTGTCTGAACACAGAATAACAATGTGTTCTGATCCACACAGAATAACAATGTGTTCTGATCACACAGAATAACAATGTGTCTGATCCAACAGAATAACAATGTGTTCTGATCCACACAGAATAACAATGTGTTCTGATCCACACAGAATAACAGTGTGTCTGATCCACACAGAATAACAGTGTGTCTGAGATCACACAGAATAACAATGTGTTCTGACACACAGAATAACAATGTGTTCTGATCCACACAGAATAACAATGTGTTCTGATCCACACAGAATAACAGTGTGTCTGATCCACACAGAATAACAATGTGTTCTGATCCACACAGAATAACAATGTGTTCTGATCCACACAGAATAACAATGTGTTCTGATCCACACAGAATAACAATGTGTTCTGATCCACACAGAATAACAATGTCTCTGATCCACACAGAATAACAATGTGTCTGATCCACACAGAATAACAATGTGTCTGATCCACAGAATAACAGTGTGTTCTGATCCACACAGAATAACAATGTGTTCTGAACACAGAATAACAGTGTGTCTGATCACACAGAATAACAATGTGTTCTGATCCACACAGAACCGTAACAATGTTCTGTCCACACAGAATAACAGTGTGTCTGAGTCCACATAACAGTGTGTTCTGATCCACAGAATAACAATGTGTGATCCACACAGAATAACAATGTGTTCAGAATAACAATGTGTCTAAAACACAAAGAATAACAATGTGTTCTGATCCACACAGAATAACAATGTGTCTGAACAGAATAACAATGTGTTCTGTCAACAGAATAACAATGTGTTCTGATCCAGAATAACAATGTGTCTAATCACAAAGAATAACAATGTGTTCTGATCCACACAGAATAACAATGTGTTCTGATCCACACAGAATAACAATGTGTTCACACACAGAATAACAATGTGTCTGATCCACACAGAATAACAATGTGTTCTGTCCACACAGAATAACAGTGTGTCTGATCCACACAGAATAACAATGTGTTCACTGATCCACACAGAATAACAATGTGTTCTGATCACACAGAATAACAATGTGTTCTAATCCACACAGAATGACAGTGTGTCTGATCCACACAGAATAACAGTGTGTCTGATCCACACAGAATACAATGTGTTCTGATCACACAGAATAAAACACCTCAGAATAACAATGTGTTCTGATCACACAGAATAACAATGTGTTCTGATCCACACAGAATAACAATGTGTTCTGATCACACAGAATAACAATGTGTTCTGATCCACACAGAATAACAGTGTGTCAACAGAATAACAATGTGTTCTGATCCACACAGAATAACAATGTGTTCTGATCCACACAGAATAACAATGTGTTCTGATCCACACAGAATAACAATGTGTTCTGATCCACACAGAATAACAATGTGTTCTGATCCACACAGAATAACAATGTGTTCTGATCCACACAGATTAACAATGTGTTCTGATCCACACAGAATAACAATGTGCCTGATCCACACAGAATAACAATGTGTTCTGATCCACACAGAATAACAATGTGTCTGATCCACACAGAATAACAATGTGTTCTGATCCACAGAATAACAATGTGTTCTGATCCACGCAGAATAACAATGTGTCTGATCCACACAGAATAACAATGTGTTCTGATCCACATAGAATAACAATGTGCCTGATCCACACAGAATAACAATGTGTTCTGATCCACACAGAATAACAATGTGTCTGATCCACACAGAATAACAATGTCTCTGATCCACACATAATAACAGTGTGTCTGACCACACAGAATAACAATGTGTTCTGATCCACACAGAATAACAATGTGTTCTGATCCACACAGAATAACAATGTGTCTGATCCACACAGAATAACAATGTGTTCAACAGATCCACACAGAATAACAATGTGTTCTGATCCACACAGAATAACAATGTGTTGCTGATCACACAGAATAACAATGTGTTCTGATCCACACAGAATAACAATGTGTCTGAACACACAGAATAACAATGTGTTCTGATCACACAGAATAACAGTGTTCTGATCCACACAGAATAACAGTGTGTTCTGATCCCACACAAATAACAATGTGTTCATCACACAGAATAACAATGTGTTCTGATCCACACAAATAACAATGTGTTCTGATCCACAGAATAACAGTGTGTTCTGAACACAGAATAACAATGTGTCTGAGAACCACACAGAATAACAATGTGTTCTGATCACACAGAATAACAATGTGTTCTGATCCACACAGAATAACAATGTGTTCTGATCACACAGAATAACAGTGTGTCTGATCCACACAGAATAACAGTGTGTCTGATCCACACAGAATAACAGTGTGTCTGAAACCACAGAATAACAATGTGTTGTGATCACACAGAATACCAATGTGTTCTGATCCACAGAATAACAATGTGTTCTGATCCACACAGAATAACAATGTGTTCTGATCCACACAGAATAACAATGTGTTCTGATCCACACAGAATAACAATGTGTTCTACACAGAATAACAGTGTGTTCTGAAACACAGAATAACAATGTGTTCTGATCCACACAGAATAACAGTGTGTCTGATCCACACAGAATAACAATGTGTTCTGAGTGAATAACAATGTGTCTGATCACACAGAATAACAGTGTGTCTGACACCTCACACAGAATAACAATGTGTCTAATCCACACAGAATAACAATGTGTCTGATCCACACAGAATAACAATGTGTGATCCACACAGAATAACAGTGTGTTCAGATCCACACAGAATAACAATGTGTTCTGATCCACACAGAATAACAATGTGTTCTGATCCACACAGAATAACAATGTGTTCTGATCGACACAGAATAACAATGTGTCTTTGGTCCACACAGAATAACAGTGTCTGATCACACAGAATAACAGTGTGTTCTGATCCACACAGAATAACAATGTGTCTGATCCACACAGAATAACAATGTGTTCTGATCCACACAGAATAACAATGTGTCTAATCCACAGAATAACAATGTGTTCTGTCACACAGAATAACAATGTGTTCTGATCCACACAGAATAACAATGTGTTCTGATCCACACAGAATAACAATGTGTTCTGATCCACACAGAATAACAATGTGTCTGATCCCACAGAATAACAATGTGTCTGATCACACAGAATAACAATGTGTTCTGATCCACAGAATAACAATGTCTGATCCACACAGAATAACAATGTGTTCTGATCCACACAGAATAACAATGTGTTCTGATCCACACAGAATAACAATGTGTTCTGATCAACACAGAATAACAATGTGTTCTGATCACACAGAATAACAATGTGTTCTGATCCACACAGAATGAAGTGTCTCTGACACATAACAATGTGTCTGATCCACACAGAATAACAATGTGTTCTGATCCACACAGAATAACAATGTCTCTGATCCACAAATAACAATGTGTCTGATCCACAGAATAACAATGTGTTCTGATCCACACAGAATAACAATGTGTTCTGATCCACACAGAATAACAATGTGTTCTGTCCACACAGAATAACAATGTGTTCTGATCCACACAGAATAACAGTGTCTCTGATCCACACAGAATAACAATGTGTCTGATCCACACAGAATAACAATGTGTTCTGATCCACACAGAATAACAGTGTGTTCTGATCCACACAGAATAACAATGTGTTCTGATCCACACAGAATAACAGTGTGTCTGATCCACACAGAATAACAGTGTGTTCTGATCCACACAGAATAACAGTGTGTTCTGATCCACACAGAATAACAATGTGTTCTGATCCACACAGAATAACAATGTGTTCTGATCCACACAGAATAACAATGTGTTCTGATCCACACAGAATAACAATGTGTTCTGATCCACACAGAATAACAATGTGTTCTGATCCACACAGAATAACAATGTGTCTGATCCACAGAATAACACTGTGTTCTGATCCACACAGAATAACAATGTGTTCTGATCCACACAGAATAACAATGTGTTCTGATCCACACAGAATAACAGTGTGTTCTGATCCACACAGAATAACAATGTGTTCTGATCCACACAGAATAACAATGTGTTCTGATCCACACAGAATAACAATGTGTTCTGATCCACACAGAATAACAATGTGTCTGATCCACACAGAATAACAATGTGTTCTGATCCACACAGAATAACAATGTGTTCTGATCCACACAGAATAACAATGTGTGTTCTGATCCACACAGAATAACAATGTGTCTGATCCACACAGAATAACAATGTCTCTGATCCACACAGAATAACAATGTGTTCTGATCCACACAGAATAACAATGTGTTCTGATCCACACAGAATAACAATGTGTTCTGATCCACACAGAATAACAATGTGTCTAATCCACACAGAATAACAATGTGTTCTGATCCACACAGAATAACAATGTGTTCTGATCCACACAGAATAACAATGTGTTCTGATCCACAGAATAACAATGTGTTCTGATCCACACAGAATAACAATGTGTTCTGATCCACACAGAATAACAATGTGTTCTGATCCACACAGAATAACAATGTGTTCTGATCCACACAGAATAACAATGTGTTCTGATCCACACAGAATAACAATGTCTCTGATCCACACAGAATAACAATGTGTTCTGATCCACACAGAATAACAATGTGTTCTGATCCACACAGAATAACAGTGTGTTCTGATCTACACAGAATAACAATGTGTTCTGATCCACACAGAATAACAATGTGTTCTGATCCACACAGAATAACAATGTGTTCTGATCCACACAGAATAACAATGTGTTCTGATCCACACAGAATAACAATGTGTTCTGATCCACACAGAATAACAATGTGTCTGATCCACACAGAATAACAGTGTGTTCTGATCCACACAGAATAACAATGTGTTCTGATCCACACAGAATAACAGTGTGTCTGATCCACACAGAATAACAATGTGTTCTGATCCACACAGAATAACAGTGTGTTCTGATCCACACAGAATAACAATGTGTTCTGATCCACACAGAATAACAATGTGTTCTGATCCACACAGAATAACAATGTGTCTGATCCACACAGAATAACAATGTGTTCTGATCCACACAGAATAACAATGTGTTCTGATCCACACAGAATAACAATGTGTCTGATCCACACAGAATAACAATGTGTTCTGATCCACACAGAATAACAATGTGTTCTGATCCACACAGAATAACAATGTGTTCTGATCCACACAGAATAACAATGTGTTCTGATCCACACAGAATAACAATGTGTTCTGATCCACACAGAATAACAATGTGTCTGATCCACACAGAATAACAGTGTGTTCTGATCCACACAGAATAACAATGTGTTCTGATCCACACAGAATAACAATGTGTTCTGATCCACACAGAATAACAATGTGTTCTGATCCACACAGAATAACAATGTGTTCTGATCCACACAGAATAACAATGTGTTCTGATCCACACAGAATAACAATGTGTTCTGATCCACACAGAATAACAATGTGTTCTGATCCACACAGAATAACAATGTGTCTGATCCACACAGAATAACAGTGTGTTCTGATCCACACAGAATAACAATGTGTTCTGATCCACACAGAATAACAGTGTGTCTGATCCACACAGAATAACAATGTGTCTGATCCACACAGAATAACAGTGTGTTCTGATCCACACAGAATAACAGTGTGTTCTGATCCACACAGAATAACAGTGTGTCTGATCCACACAGAATAACAATGTGTCTGATCCACACAGAATAACAGTGTGTTCTGATCCACACAGAATAACAGTGTGTCTGATCCACACAGAATAACAATGTGTCTGATCCACACAGAATAACAATGTGTCTGATCCACACAGAATAACAATGTGTCTAATCCACACAGAATAACAATGTGTTCTGATCCACACAGAATAACAATGTGTCTAATCCACACAGAATAACAATGTGTTCTGATCCACACAGAATAACAATGTGTTCTGATCCACACAGAATAACAATGTGTTCTGATCCACACAGAATAACAATGTGTCTGATCCACACAGAATAACAATGTGTTCTGATCCACACAGAATAACAATTTGTTCTGATCCACACAGAATAACAATGTGTTCTGATCCACACAGAATAACAATGTGTTCTGATCCACACAGAATAACAATGTGTCTGATCCACACAGAATAACAATGTGTCTGATCCACACAGAATAACAATGTGTTCCACACAGAATCCACACAGAATAACAATGTGTTCTGATCCACACAGAATAACAATGTGTCACACAGAATAACAATGTGTCTGATCCACACAGAATAACAATGTGTTCTGATCCACACAGAATAACAATGTGTTCTGATCCACACAGAATAACAATGTGTTCTGATCCACACAGAATAACAATGTGTTCTGATCCACACAGAATAACAATGTGTTCTGATCCACACAGAATAACAATGTGTTCTGATCCACACAGAATAACAATGTGTTCTGATCCACACAGAATAACAATGTGTTCTGATCCACACAGAATAACAATGTGTCTGATCCACACAGAATAACAATGTGTCTGATCCACACAGAATAACAATGTGTTCTGATCCACACAGAATAACAATGTGTTCTGATCCACACAGAATAACAATGTGTTCTGATCCACACAGAATAACAATGTGTTCTGATCCACACAGAATAACAATGTGTTCTGATCCACACAGAATAACAGTGTGTTCTGATCCACACAGAATAACAATGTGTCTGATCCACACAGAATAACAGTGTGTTCTGATCCACACAGAATAACAATGTGTCTGATCCACACAGAATAACAATGTGTTCTGATCCACACAGAATAACAATGTGTCTGATCCACACAGAATAACAATGTGTCTGATCCACACAGAATAACAATGTGTTCTGATCCACACAGAATAACAATGTGTCTGATCCACACAGAATAACAATGTGTTCTGATCCACACAGAATAACAGTGTGTTCTGATCCACACAGAATAACAGTGTCTCTGATCCACACAGAATAACAATGTGTTCTGATCCACACAGAATAACAGTGTCTCTGATCCACTCAACTCATACATCATAACTGACGTTAGTGCTCTAACTCACACATCAAACTGTAGAACCCAGTTCCCTACATTTGAACATAAAAATTGTTTTTCATCGAACAAAACTGTGTTTTACATTTACATTTAAGTCATTTAGTTTTATCTCTGGGACCCTCAGGATGACAAATCAGAGCCAGATTACTGAATGTAATACAGCATTATTTACCTTCAGAGGTGAATGTATCAAACCAGTCGCTGTGATAAAAGTGCTTTGTTGTTGTCCACTCTCCTCAAACAATAACATGGTGTTGTTTCACTGTAACAGCTGCTGTAAATCGGACAGTGCCGTACAAGAATGTTAAGCTTTCTGCCCATATGAGACATGTCTATGTCCCGGAAAGTTGGCTGTTGTTTTACAACGTCATTCCAGTTATCAACGACCGCACCGGTTTAGGGACACCCATCCTGTAGTTAAGGTAGAAGCGTTTAGAAATGTATTCTGTTCTCATTTACAATACAATCTCACACACACACACACACACACACACACACACACACACACACACACACACACACACACACACACACACACACACACACACACACACACACACACACACAGAGCTAGGGGGTTCACTGAGGTGGTGGCGTTGCCATGCGACTGATAGTAGGCGGCAGCATATTCAGACTGCTGAGAGAGGAGGGCTGTAGACAGGCCCAGTGTGTGTGTGTGTGTGTGTGTGTGTGTGTGTGTGTGTGTGTGTGTGTGTGTGTGTGTGTGTGTGTGTGTGTGTGTGTGTGTGTGTGTGTGTGTGTGTGTGTGTGTGTGTGTGTGTGTGTGTGTGTGTGTGTGTGTGTGTGTGTACTACCTGTGAAAAAGGACTGACTTGACGAGTGTCACCACATCACGACTGGCGTTGTACCCGGCACACACGATGGCCACGTGAATGGTCTGAGAGGAGAGAGAGAGAGAGAGAGAGAGAGAGAGAGAGAGAGAGAGAGAGAGAGACAGAGAGGAGAGAGAGAGAGAGAGAGAGAGAGAGAGAGAGAGAGAGAGAGAGAGAGAGAGAGAGAGGAGAGAGAGAGAGGAGAGAGAGAGAGAGAGAGAGAGAGAGAGAGAGAGAGAGAGAGAGAGAGAGAGAGAGAGAGAGAGAGAGGGAGAGAGAGAGAGAGAGAGAGAGAGAGAGAGAGAGACAGAGAGAGAGAGAGAGAGAGAGAGAGAGAGAGAGAGAGAGAGAGAGAGAGAGAGACGGAAGAGAGAGAGAGAGAGAGGTAGGTAGAGAGAGAGGAGAGAGGAAGAGAGGGAGAGGAGAGGTAGAGAGAGAGAGGGAGAGAGAGGGGGGAGAGAGGGAGAGGGAGAGAGAGAGAGAGAAGAGGGGGGAAACAGAGAGAGAGAGAGAGAGAGTAAAGAACATGATTTTCTACAAAGTCCAACATGATTTGTCCTCTGCTTGTAGCAGTAACAGAACCCCTTATCACATGTCTCTGAACACTAAAGCACCATTTAGGTAGCCAATTATTTCAGAGGGAATAGTGTTTATCCCACATCAAGACTAAATCCCACATTTAGAACCCCACTATAGTAGCACCAGGGGAGGAATACAGTGTGTGAACTAGATCAAGCCCAGGGTTGGTTATTCATCTTTACTGCCCTCTAGGAACCAATCAGCACGAGGCTAAAGCCCTTTATACATGTGGGGTCACAGTATTGTATTGCACATTAGTTTCAGGACTGATGCCTGACTGACTGAGTGGTGTTGTCCTCAATGCTATTGTCTTGAACATTAGATTCAGGACTGATGCCTGACTGACTGAGTGGTGTTGTCCTCAATGCTATTGTCTTGAACATTAGATTCAAAACTGATGCCTGACTGACTGAGTGGTGTTGTCCTCAATGCTATTGTCTTGACGCTGATGAAGATTTTAAACAAAAACTGCATTACAGGGTCCTTCTGTAGCTCAGTTTGGTCAGTCCACAGTGGGCCTCAGTCTACAGTTGGGCCTCAGTCTACAGTTGGGCCTCAGTCTACAGTTGGGCCTCAGTCTACAGTTGGGCCTCAGTCCACAGTTGGGCCTCAGTCTACAGTTGGGCCTCAGTCCGCCGCTGGGCCTCAGTCCAGTTGGGCACAGTCCGCTGGGCCTCAGTCCACAGTTGGGCCTCAGTCCACAGTTGGGCCTCAGTCCACAGTTGGGCCTCAGTCTACAGTTGGGCCTCAGTCTACCTCAGTCTGGGGGCCTCAGTCTACAGTTGGGCCTCAGTCCACAGTTGGGCATCAGTCCACAGTTGGGCCTCAGTCTGCTGCGGAGTCCGTAGAATGGTAAAAATAATGGCAACGACACGACCGAGAGACTGAGGAGCAAGACACACATCAACAGGGAGTCTAAATGCACAGCACTGCTCCTGTTGTCCAGTTGAGTTGGAAGATTCATATATTTGGAAACCTTATATGACTCCTAAATGACTCTTACCTGAGTCCTAAATGACTCTTATCTGACTCCTAAATGACTCCTAAATGAATCCTACTTAAGTCCATTTCAGTCTGGTCGACTGATGTGAAAGAAGAATTTCTACAGCCTGTTCCAGCATCTCTCCTCTCTTCTCAAATCCTTTCTTCAGTCTCTCCTCTCTTCTCAAATCCTCTCTTCCATCTCTCCTCTCAAATCCTTTCTTCCATCTCTCTTCAAATCCTTTCTTCCATCTCTCCTCTCTTCTCAAATCCTTTCTTCCATCTCTCCTCTCAAATCCTTTCTTCCATATCTCTTCTCAAATCCTTCCTTCCATCTCTCCTCTCTTCTCAAATCCTTTCTTCCATCTCTCTTCTCAAATCCTTTCTTCAGTCTCTCCTCTCTTCTCAAATCCTTTATTCCATCTCTCCTCTCCTCTCAAATCCTTTCTTCCATCTCTCCTCTCAAATCCTTTCCTTCCATCTCTCCTCTTCTCAAATCCTTTCTTCCATCTCTCTTCTTCAAATCCTTTCTTCAGTCTCTCCTCTCTTCTCAAATCCTTTCTTCCATCTCTCCTCTCAAATCCTTTCTTCCATCTCTCCTCTTCTCAAATCCTTTCTTCCATCTCTCCTCTCAAATCCTTTCTTCCATCTCTCTCTCAAATCCTTTCTTCCATCTCTCCTCTCTTCTCAAATCCTTTCTTCAGTCTCTCTCTTCTCAAATCCTTTCTTCCATCTCTCTTCTCAAATCCTTTCTTCCATCTCTCCTCTCTTCTCAAATCCTTTCTTCCATCTCTCCTCTCAAATCCTTTCTTCCATCTCTCCTCTCTTCTCAAATCCTTTCTTCCGTCTCTCGTCAAATAATTGATTCTCTAAATGCCTTTAGTAGGGTGTTATCACCCAATCAGAGGGTCGTTGTAAAGCTGGGAGGAGGAGTGACTCATAAAGGGTCCTCAAAGTTTCATCTCTCAAATAAATAAAACATCTCTGGTCCTTCTCTACAAACTCTCAGTTCATTATCTATATAGTCTTATCTAAAACACACACTTTAGCTCATTATCATAGTATTCTCTCAAACACACACTGTTCATTATCTATAGTCTTCTCTATAAACACACACTGTTAGCCTGTTAGTTCATTATCTACAGTCTTCTCAAACACACACTGTTAGCCTGTTAGTTCATTATCTACAGTCTTCTCTACAAACACACACTGTTAGTTCATTATCTATAGTCTTCTCTATAAACACACACTGTTAGCCTGTTAGTTCATTATCTACAGTCTTCTCTACAAACACACACTGTTAGCCTGTTAGTTCATTATCTACAGTCTTCTCTACAAACACACACTGTTAGCCTGTTAGTTCATTATCTATAGTCTTCTCTACAAACACACACTGCTAGCCTGTTAGTTCATTATCTACGGTCTTCTCTACAAACACACACTGTTAGCCTGTTAGTTCATTATCTATAGTCTTCTCTACAAACACACACTGCTAGCCTGTTAGTTCATTATCTATAGTCTTCTCTACAAACACACACTGCTAGCCTGTTAGTTCATTATCTATAGTCTTCTCTACAAACTCTTAGTTCATTATCTACAGTCTTCTCTACAAACACACACTGTTAGCCTGTTAGTTCATTATCTATAGTCTTCTCTACAAACACACACTGTTAGCCTGTTAGTTCATTATCTATAGTCTTCTCTACAAACACACACTGTTAGCCTGTTAGTTCATTATCTATAGTCTTCTCTACAAACACACACTGTTAGCCTGTTAGTTCATTATCTACAGTCTTCTCTACAAACACACACTGCTAGCCTGTTAGTTCATTATCTACAGTCTTCTCTACAAACACACACTGTTAGCCTGTTAGTTCATTATCTATAGTCTTCTCTACAAACACACACTGCTAGCCTGTTAGTTCATTATCTACGGTCTTCTCTACAAACACACACTGTTAGCCTGTTAGTTCATTATCTATAGTCTTCTCTACAAACACACACTGCTAGCCTGTTAGTTCATTATCTATAGTCTTCTCTACAAACACACACTGCTAGCCTGTTAGTTCATTATCTATAGTCTTCTCTACAAACTCTTAGTTCATTATCTACAGTCTTCTCTACAAACACACACTGTTAGCCTGTTAGTTCATTATCTATAGTCTTCTCTACAAACACACACTGCTAGCCTGTTAGTTCATTATCTACGGTCTTCTCTACAAACACACACTGTTAGCCTGTTAGTTCATTATCTACAGTCTTCTCTACAAACACACACTGTTAGTTCATTATCTACGGTCTTCTCTACAAACACACACTGTTAGCCTGTTAGTTCATTATCTACGGTCTTCTCTACAAACACACACTGTTAGCCTGTTAGTTCATTATCTATAGTATTCTCTACAAACACACTCTGTTAGTTCATTATCTATATAGTCTTCTCTACAAACACACACTGTTAGCCTGTTAGCTCATTATCTACGGTCTTCTCTACAAACACACACTGTTAGTTCATTATCTACAGTCTTCTCTACAAACACACACTGTTAGCCTGTTAGTTCATTATCTATAGTCTTCTCTACAAACACACACTGTTAGCCTGTTAGTTCATTATCTACAGTCTTCTCTACAAACACACACTGTTAGCCTGTTAGTTCATTATCTATAGTATTCTCTACAAACACACACTGTTAGCCTGTTAGTTCATTATCTATAGTCTTCTCTACAAACACACACTGTTAGCCTGTTAGTTCATTATCTATAGTCTTCTCTACAAACACAAACACACACTGTTAACCTGTTAGTTCATTATCTATAGTCTTCTCTACAAACACACACTGTTAGCCTGTTAGTTCATTATCTACGGTCTTCTCTACAAACACACACTGTTAGCCTGTTAGTTCATTATCTATAGTCTTCTCTACAAACACACACTGTTAGCCTGTTAGTTCATTATCTATAGTCTTCTCTACAAACACACACTGTTAGCCTGTTAGTTCATTGTCTATAGTCTTCTGTTAGTTCATTATCTACAGTCTTCTCTACAAACACACACTGTTAGCCTGTTAGTTCATTATCTATAGTCTTCTCTACAAACACACACTGTTAGCCTGTTAGTTCATTATCTACAGTCTTCTCTACAAACACACACTGTTAGCCTGTTAGTTCATTATCTATAGTCTTCTCTACAAACACACACTGTTAGCCTGTTAGTTCATTATCTAGTCTTCATACAAACACACACTGCTAGCCTGTTAGTTCATTATCTACAGTCTTCTCTACAAACACACACTGTTAGCCTGTTAGTTCATTATCTATAGTCTCTACAAACACACACTGTTAGTTCATTATCTATAGTCTTCTCTACAAACACACGCTGTTAGCCTGTTAGTTCATTATCTACGGTCTTCTCTACAAACACACACTGTTAGCCTGTTAGTTCATTATCTACAGTCTTCTCTACAAACACACACTGTTAGCCTGTTAGTTCATTATCTATAGTCTTCTCTACAAACACACACTGCTAGCCTGTTAGTTCATTATCTACGGTCTTCTCTACAAACACACACTGTTAGCCTGTTAGTTCATTATCTATAGTCTTCTCTACAAACACACACTGCTAGCCTGTTAGTTCATTATCTATAGTCTTCTCTACAAACACACACTGCTAGCCTGTTAGTTCATTATCTATAGTCTTCTGTCTTAGTTCATTATCTACAGTCTTCTCTACAAACACACACTGTTAGCCTGTTAGTTCATTATCTATAGTCTTCTCTACAAACACACACTGCTAGCCTGTTAGTTCATTATCTACGGTCTTCTCTACAAACACACACTGTTAGCCTGTTAGTTCATTATCTATAGTCTTCTCTACAAACACACACTGTTAGCCTGTTAGTTCATTATCTATAGTCTTCTCTACAAACACACACTGTTAGCCTGTTAGTTCATTATCTATAGTCTTCTCTACAAACACACACTGCTAGTCTACGGTCTTCTCTACAAACACACACTGTTAGCCTGTTAGTTCATTATCTATAGTCTTCTCTACAAACACACACTGCTAGCCTGTTAGTTCATTATCTATAGTCTTCTCTACAAACACACACTGCTAGCCTGTTAGTTCATTATCTATAGTCTTCTCTACAAACTCTTAGTTCATTATCTACAGTCTTCTCTACAAACACACACTGTTAGCCTGTTAGTTCATTATCTATAGTCTTCTCTACAAACACACACTGCTAACCTGTTAGTTCATTATCTACGGTCTTCTCTACAAACACACACTGTTAGCCTGTTAGTTCATTATCTACAGTCTTCTCTACAAACACACACTGTTAGCCTGTTAGTTCATTATCTACAGTCTTCTCTACAAACACACACTGTTAGCCTGTTAGTTCATTATCTACAGTCTTCTCTACAAACACACACTGTTAGCCTGTTAGTTCATTATCTATAGTCTTCTCTACAAACACACACTGTTAGCCTGTTAGTTCATTATCTATAGTCTTCTCTACAAACACACACTGTTAGCCTGTTAGTTCATTATCTATAGTCTTCTCTACAAACACACACTGTTAGCCTGTTAGTTCATTATCTACAGTCTTCTCTACAAACACACACTGTTAGCCTGTTAGTTCATTATCTATAGTCTTCTCTACAAACACACACTGTTAGCCTGTTAGTTCATTATCTATAGTCTTCTCTACAAACACACACTGTTAGCCTGTTAGTTCATTATCTACGGTCTTCTCTACAAACACACACTGTTAGCCTGTTAGTTCATTATCTACAGTCTTCTCTACAAACACACACTGTTAGCCTGTTAGTTCATTATCTACAGTCTTCTCTACAAACACACACTGTTAGCCTGTTAGTTCATTATCTACGGTCTTCTCTACAAACACACACTGTTAGCCTGTTAGTTCATTATCTACAGTCTTCTCTACAAACACACACTGTTAGCCTGTTAGTTCATTATCTATAGTCTTCTCTACAAACACACACTGTTAGCCTGTTAGTTCATTATCTATAGTCTTCTCTACAAACACACACTGTTAGCCTGTTAGTTCATTATCTATAGTCTTCTCTACAAACACACACTGTTAGCCTGTTAGTTCATTATCTATAGTCTTCTCTACAAACACACACTGTTAGCCTGTTAGTTCATTATCTATAGTCTTCTCTACAAACACACTGTTAGCCTGTTAGTTCATTATCTACGGTCTTCTCTACAAACACACACTGTTAGCCTGTTAGTTCATTATCTACAGTCTTCTCTACAAACACACACTGTTAGCCTGTTAGTTCATTATCTACTCTTCTACAAACACACACTGTTAGCCTGTTAGTTCATTATCTACAGTCTTCTCTACAAACACACACTGTTAGCCTTTAGTTCATTATCTACAGTCTTCTACAAACACACACTGTTAGCCTGTTAGTTCATTTTCTATAGTCTTCTCTAGCCTGTTAGTTCATTATCTATAGTCTTCTCTACAAACACACACTGTTAGTTCATTATCTATAGTCTTCTCTACAAACACACACTGTTAGCCTGTTAGTTCATTATCTATAGTCTTCTCTACAAACACACACTGTTAGCCTGTTAGTTCATTATCTACAGTCTTCTCTACAAACACACACTGTTAACCTGTTAGTTCATTATCTACTTCTCTACAAACACACACTGCTAGCCTGTTAGTTCATTATCTCGGTCTTCTCTACAAACTCACCTGTTAGCACTGTTAGTTCATTATCTATAGTCTTCTCTACAAACACACTGTTAGCCTGTTAGTTCAATCTATAGTCTTCTCTACAAACACACACTGTTAGCCAGTTAGTCATTATCTATAGTCTTCTCTACAAACTCTTAGTTCAATCTACAGTCTTCTCTACAAACACACACTGTTAGCCTGTTAGTTCATTATCTATAGTCTTCTCTACAAACACACACTGCTAGCCTGTTAGTTCATTATCTACAGTCTTCTCTCAAACACACACTGTTAGCCTGTTAGTTCATTATCTATAGTCTTCTCTACAAACACACACTGCTAGCCTGTTAGTTCATTATCTATAGTCTTCTCAAACACACACTGCTAGCCTGTTAGTTCATTATCTACAGTCTTCTCTACAAACACACACTGTTAGCCTGTTAGTTCTTATCTATAGTCTTCCTAGTGTAACACACACTGCTAGCCTGTTAGTTCATTATCTACAGTCTCTACAAACACACACTGTTAGCCTGTTAGTTCATTATCTACAGTCTTCTCTAAAACTCACACTGTTAGCCTGTTAGTTCATTATCTACGGTCTTCTACAAACACACACTGTTAGCCTGTTAGTTCATTATCTACAGTCTTCTCTCCAAACACTACACTGTTAGCCTGTTAGTTCATTATCTATAGTCTTCTCTACAAACACACACTGTTAGCCTGTTAGTTCATTATCTATAGTATTCTCTACAAACACACACTGTTAGCCTGTTAGTTCAATCTACAGTCTTCTCTCAAACACACACTGTTAGCCTGTTAGTGTAACTTCTCTACAAACACACACTGTTAGCCTGTTAGTTCATTATCTATAGTCTTCTCTACAAACAGTCTGTTAGTCTTATCTACCTTCCTAGTGTTAATTATCTACAGTCTTCTGAACACACAGTCTAGCCTGTTAGTCTTATCTCTTCTCTCCTAGTGTAACTCACCTGACACTAGTCACACTAAACAGACAGGCTGATCTTACCTTTTCTCCTCCTAGTGTAACTCACCTGACACTAGTCTACCAGTCTTATCTCCTCCTAGTGTAACTCACCTGACACTAGTCTACTAGTCTTATCTCCTCCTAGTGTAACTCACCTGACACTAGTCTACCAGTCTTATCTTATCTCCTGCTCCTAGTGTAACTCACCTGACACTAGTCTACCAGTCTTATCTCCTCCTAGTGTAACTCACCTGACACTAGTCTACCAGTCTTATCTCCTCCTAGTGTAACTCACCTGACACTAGTCTACTAGTCTTATCTCCTCCTAGTGTAACTCACCTGACACTAGTCTACCAGTCTTATCTTATCTCCTCCTAGTGTAACTCACCTGACACTAGTCTACCAGTCTTATCTTATCTCCTCCTAGTGTAACTCACCTGACACTAGTCTACCAGTCTTATCTCCTCCTAGTGTAACTCACCTGACACTAGTCTACCAGTCTTATCTCCTCCTCCTAGTGTAACTCACCTGACACTAGTCTACCAGTCTTATCTCCTCCTAGTGTAACTCACCTGACACTAGTCTACCAGTCTTATCTCCTCCTAGTGTAACTCACCTGACACTAGTCTACCAGTCTTATCTTATCTCCTCCTAGTGTAACTCACCTGACACTAGTCTACCAGTCTTATCTCCTCCTAGTGTAACTCACCTGACACTAGTCTACCAGTCTTATCTCCTCCTAGTGTAACTCACCTGACACTAGTCTACCAGTCTTATCTCCTCCTAGTGTAACTCACCTGACACTAGTCTACCAGTCTTATCTCCTCCTAGTGTAACTCACCTGACACTAGTCTACCAGTCTTATCTCCTCCTAGTGTAACTCACCTGACACTAGTCTACCAGTCTTATCTCCTCCTAGTGTAACTCACCTGACACTAGTCTACCAGTCTTATCTCCTCCTAGTGTAACTCACCTGACACTAGTCTACCAGTCTTATCTCCTCCTAGTGTAACTCACCTGACACTAGTCTACCAGTCTTATCTCCTCCTAGTGTAACTCACCTGACACTAGTCTACTAGTCTTATCTCCTCCTAGTGTAACTCACCTGACACTAGTCTACCTTATCTCCTCCTAGTGTCTTGATCTCTTATCTCCTCCTAGTGTAACTCACCTGACACTAGTCTACCAGTCTTATCTCCTCCTAGTGTAACTCACCTGACACTAGTCTACCAGTCTTATCTCCTCCTAGTGTAACTCACCTGACACTAGTCTACCAGTCTTATCTTATCTCCTCCTAGTGTAACTCACCTGACACTAGTCTACCAGTCTTATCTCCTCCTAGTGTAACTCACCTGACACTAGTCTACCAGTCTTATCTCCTCCTAGTGTAACTCACCTGACACTAGTCTACCAGTCTTATCTCCTCCTAGTGTAACTCACCTGACACTAGTCTACCAGTCTTATCTCCTCCTAGTGTAACTCACCTGACACTAGTCTACCAGTCTTATCTCCTCCTAGTGTAACTCACCTGACACTAGTCTACCAGTCTTATCTCCTCCTAGTGTAACTCACCTGACACTAGTCTACCAGTCTTATCTCCTCCTAGTGTAACTCACCTGACACTAGTCTACCAGTCTTATCTTATCTCCTCCTAGTGTAACTCACCTGACACTAGTCTACCAGTCTTATCTCCTCCTAGTGTAACTCACCTGACACTAGTCTACCAGTCTTATCTCCTCCTAGTGTAACTCACCTGACACTAGTCTACTAGTCTTATCTCCTCCTAGTGTAACTCACCTGACACTAGTCTACCAGTCTTATCTCCTCCTAGTGTAACTCACCTGACACTAGTCTACTAGTCTTATCTTATCTCCTCCTAGTGTAACTAACCTGACACTAGTCTACCAGTCTTATCTCCTCCTAGTGTAACTCACCTGACACTAGTCTACCAGTCTTATCTTATCTCCTCCTAGTGTAACTCACCTGACACTAGTCTACCAGTCTTATCTCCTCCTAGTGTAACTCACCTGACACTAGTCTACCAGTCTTATCTCCTCCTAGTGTAACTCACCTGACACTAGTCTACCAGTCTTATCTCCTCCTAGTGTAACTCACCTGACACTAGTCTACCAGTCTTATCTCCTCCTAGTGTAACTCACCTGACACTAGTCTACCAGTCTTATCTCCTCCTAGTGTAACTCACCTGACACTAGTCTACCAGTCTTATCTCCTCCTAGTGTAACTCACCTGACACTAGTCTACCAGTCTTATCTCCTCCTAGTGTAACTCACCTGACACTAGTCTACTAGTCTTATCTCCTCCTAGTGTAACTCACCTGACACTAGTCTACCAGTCTTATCTTATCTCCTCCTAGTGTAACTCACCTGACACTAGTCTACTAGTCTTATCTTATCTCCTCCTAGTGTAACTCACCTGACACTAGTCTACCAGTCTTATCTCCTCCTAGTGTAACTCACCTGACACTAGTCTACCAGTCTTATCTTATCCTCCTAGTGTAACTCACCTGACACTAGTCTACTAGTCTTATCTCCTCCTAGTGTAACTCACCTGACACTAGTCTACCAGTCTTATCTCCTCCTAGTGTAACTCACCTGACACTAGTCTACCAGTCTTATCTCCTCCTAGTGTAACTCACCTGACACTAGTCTACCAGTCTTATCTCCTCCTAGTGTAACTCACCTGACACTAGTCTACCAGTCTTATCTCCTCCTAGTGTAACTCACCTGACACTAGTCTACCAGTCTTATCTCCTCCTAGTGTAACTCACCTGACACTAGTCTACCAGTCTTATCTCCTCCTAGTGTAACTCACCTGACACTAGTCTACCAGTCTTATCTTATCTCTCCTAGTGTAACTCACCTGACACTAGTCTACTAGTCTTATCTCCTCCTAGTGTAACTCACCTGACACTAGTCTACCAGTCTTATCTTATCTCCTCCTAGTGTAACTCACCTGACACTAGTCTACCAGTCTTATCTCCTCCTAGTGTAACTCACCTGACACTAGTCTACCAGTCTTATCTTATCTCTCCTAGTGTAACTCACCTGACACTAGTCTACCAGTCTTATCTCCTCCTAGTGTAACTCACCTGACACTAGTCTACCAGTCTTATCTCCTCCTAGTGTAACTCACCTGACACTAGTCTACCAGTCTTACCTTATCTCCTCCTAGTGTAACTCACCTGACACTAGTCTACCAGTCTTATCTCCTCCTAGTGTAACTCACCTGACACTAGTCTACCAGTCTTATCTCCTCCTAGTGTAACTCACCTGACACTAGTCTACCAGTCTTATCTCCTCCTAGTGTAACTCACCTGACACTAGTCTACCAGTCTTATCTTATCTCCTCCTAGTGTAACTCACCTGACACTAGTCTACCAGTCTTATCTCCTCCTAGTGTAACTCACCTGACACTAGTCTACCAGTCTTATCTCCTCCTAGTGTAACTCACCTGACACTAGTCTACCAGTCTTATCTCCTCCTAGTGTAACTCACCTGACACTAGTCTACCAGTCTTATCTCCTCCTAGTGTAACTCACCTGACACTAGTCTACCAGTCTTATCTCCTCCTAGTGTAACTCACCTGACACTAGTCTACCAGTCTTATCTCCTCCTAGTGTAACTCACCTGACACTAGTCTACCAGTCTTATCTCCTCCTAGTGTAACTCACCTGACACTAGTCTACCAGTCTTATCTTATCTCCTCCTAGTGTAACTCACCTGACACTAGTCTACCAGTCTTATCTCCTCCTAGTGTAACTCACCTGACACTAGTCTACCAGTCTTATCTCCTCCTAGTGTAACTCACCTGACACTAGTCTACTAGTCTTATCTCCTCCTAGTGTAACTCACCTGACACTAGTCAACTAGTCTTATCTTATCTCCTCCTAGTGTAACTCACCTGACACTAGTCTACCAGTCTTATCTCCTCCTAGTGTAACTCACCTGACACTAGTCTACCAGTCTTATCTCCTCCTAGTGTAACTCACCTGACACTAGTCTACCAGTCTTATCTCCTCCTAGTGTAACTCACCTGACACTAGTCTACCAGTCTTATCTCCTCCTAGTGTAACTCACCTGACACTAGTCTACCAGTCTTATCTCCTCCTAGTGTAACTCACCTGACACTAGTCTACCAGTCTTATCTTATCTCCTCCTAGTGTAACTCACCTGACACTAGTCTACCAGTCTTATCTCCTCCTAGTGTAACTCACCTGACACTAGTCTACTAGTCTTATCTTATCTCCCTAGTGTAACTCACCTGACACTAGTCTACCAGTCTTATCTCCTCCTAGTGTAACTCACCTGACACTAGTCTACCAGTCTTATCTTATCTCCTCCTAGTGTAACTCACCTGACACTAGTCTACCAGTCTTATCTCCTCCTAGTGTAACTCACCTGACACTAGTCTACTAGTCTTATCTCCTCCTAGTGTAACTCACCTGACACTAGTCTACCAGTCTTATCTCCTCCTAGTGTAACTCACCTGACACTAGTCTACCAGTCTTATCTCCTCCTAGTGTAACTCACCTGACACTAGTCTACCAGTCTTATCTCCTCCTAGTGTAACTCACCTGACACTAGTCTACCAGTCTTATCTTATCTCCTCCTAGTGTAACTCACCTGACACTAGTCTACCAGTCTTATCTCCTCCTAGTGTAACTCACCTGACACTAGTCTACCAGTCTTATCTCCTCCTAGTGTAACTCACCTGACACTAGTCTACAGTCTTATCTCCTCCTAGTGTAACTCACCTGACACTAGTCTACCAGTCTTATCTCCTCCTAGTGTAACTCACCTGACACTAGTCTACCAGTCTTATCTCCTCCTAGTGTAACTCACCTGACACTAGTCTACCAGTCTTATCTCCTCCTAGTGTAACTCACCTGACACTAGTCTACCAGTCTTATCTCCTCCTAGTGTAACTCACCTGACACTAGTCTACCAGTCTTATCTCCTCCTAGTGTAACTCACCTGACACTAGTCTACCAGTCTTATCTTATCTCCTCCTAGTGTAACTCACCTGACACTAGTCTACTAGTCTTATCTCCTCCTAGTGTAACTCACCTGACACTAGTCTACCAGTCTTATCTCCTCCTAGTGTAACTCACCTGACACTAGTCTACCAGTCTTATCTTATCTCCTCCTAGTGTAACTCACCTGACACTAGTCTACCAGTCTTATCTCCTCCTAGTGTAACTCACCTGACACTAGTCTACCAGTCTTATCTCTCCTCCTAGTGTAACTCACCTGACACTAGTCTACCAGTCTTATCTCCTCCTAGTGTAACTCACCTGACACTAGTCTACCTCTTATCTCCTCCTAGTGTAACTCACCTGACACTAGTCTACCAGTCTTATCTCCTCCTAGTGTAACTCACCTGACACTAGTCTACCAGTCTTATCTCCTCCTAGTGTAACTCACCTGACACTAGTCTACCAGTCTTATCTCCTCCTAGTGTAACTCACCTGACACTAGTCTACCAGTCTTATCTCCTCCTAGTGTAACTCACCTGACACTAGTCTACCAGTCTTATCTCCTCCTAGTGTAACTCACCTGACACTAGTCTACCAGTCTTATCTCCTCCTAGTGTAACTCACCTGACACTAGTCTACCAGTCTTATCTCCTCCTAGTGTAACTCACCTGACACTAGTCTACCAGTCTTATCTCCTCCTAGTGTAACTCACCTGACACTAGTCTACCAGTCTTATCTTATCTCCTCCTAGTGTAACTCACCTGACACTAGTCTACCAGTCTTATCTCCTCCTAGTGTAACTCACCTGACACTAGTCTACCAGTCTTATCTCCTCCTAGTGTAACTCACCTGACACTAGTCTACCAGTCTTATCTCCTCCTAGTGTAACTCACCTGACACTTGTCTACCAGTCTTATCTCCTCCTAGTGTAACTCACCTGACACTAGTCTACCAGTCTTATCTCCTCCTAGTGTAACTCACCTGACACTAGTCTACCAGTCTTATCTCCTCCTAGTGTAACTCACCTGACACTAGTCTACCAGTCTTATCTCCTCCTAGTGTAACTCACCTGACACTAGTCTACTAGTCTTATCTCCTCCTAGTGTAACTCACCTGACACTAATCTACCAGTCTTATCTTATCTCCTCCTAGTGTAACTCACCTGACACTAGTCTACTAGTCTTATCTCCTCCTAGTGTAACTCACCTGACACTAATCTACCAGTCTTATCTTATCTCCTCCTAGTGTAACTCACCTGACACTAGTCTACTAGTCTTATCTCCTCCTAGTGTAACTCACCTGACACTAGTCTACCAGTCTTATCTCCTCCTAGTGTAACACACCTGACACTAGTCTACCAGTCTTATCTCCTCCTAGTGTAACTCACCTGACACTAGTCTACCAGTCTTATCTACTCCTAGTGTAACTCACCTGACACTAGTCTACCAGTCTTATCTTATCTCCTCCTAGTGTAACTCACCTGACACTAGTCTACCAGTCTTATCTCCTCCTAGTGTAACTCACCTGACACTAGTCTACTAGTCTTATCTCCTCCTAGTGTAACTCACCTGACACTAGTCTACCAGTCTTATCTCCTCCTAGTGTAACTCACCTGACACTAGTCTACTAGTCTTATCTCCTCCTAGTGTAACTCACCTGACACTAGTCTACCAGTCTTACCTCCTCCTAGTGTAACTCACCTCACACTTGTCTACTAGTCTTATCTCCTCCTAGTGTAACTCACCTGACACTAGTCAACTAGTCTTATCTTATCTCCTCCTAGTGTAACTCACCTGACACTAGTCTACCAGTCTTACCTTATCTCCTCCTAGTGTAACTCACCTGACACTAGTCTACCAGTCTTATCTCCTCCTAGTGTAACTCACCTGACACTAGTCTACCAGTCTTATCTCCTCCTAGTGTAACTCACCTGACACTAGTCTACTAGTCTTATCTTATCTCCTCCTAGTGTAACTAACCTGACACTAGTCTACCAGTCTTATCTTATCTCCTCCTAGTGTAACTCACCTGACACTAGTCTACCAGTCTTATCTTATCTCCTCCTAGTGTAACTCACCTGACACTAGTCTACCAGTCTTATCTCCTCCTAGTGTAACTCACCTGACACTAGTCTACCAGTCTTATCTCCTCCTAGTGTAACTCACCTGACACTAGTCTACCAGTCTTATCTTATCTCCTCCTAGTGTAACTCACCTGACACTAGTCTACTAGTCTTATCTTATCTCCTCCTAGTGTAACTCACCTGACACTAGTCTACCAGTCTTATCTCCTCCTAGTGTAACTCACCTGACACTAGTCTACTAGTCTTATCTCCTCCTAGTGTAACTCACCTGACACTAGTCTACCAGTCTTATCTCCTCCTAGTGTAACTCACCTGACACTAGTCTACCAGTCTTATCTCCTCCTAGTGTAACTCACCTGACACTAGTCTACCAGTCTTATCTCCTCCTAGTGTAACTCACCTGACACTAGTCTACCAGTCTTATCTCCTCCTAGTGTAACTCACCTGACACTAGTCTACCAGTCTTATCTTATCTCCTCCTAGTGTAACTCACCTGACACTAGTCTACCAGTCTTATCTCCTCCTAGTGTAACTCACTGACACTAGTCTACCAGTCTTATCTCCTCCTAGTGTAACTCACCTGACACTAGTCTACCAGTCTTATCTCCTCCTAGTGTAACTAACCTGACACTAGTCTACCAGTCTTATCTTATCTCCTCCTAGTGTAACTCACCTGACACTAGTCTACCAGTCTTATCTCCTCCTAGTGTAACTCACCTGACACTAGTCTACCAGTCTTATCTTATCTCCTCCTAGTGTAACTCACCTGACACTAGTCTACCAGTCTTATCTCCTCCTAGTGTAACTCACCTGACACTAGTCTACCAGTCTTATCTTATCTCCTCCTAGTGTAACTCACCTGACACTAGTCTACCAGTCTTATCTCCTCCTAGTGTAACTCACCTGACACTAGTCTACCAGTCTTATCTCCTCCTAGTGTAACTCACCTGACACTAGTCTACCAGTCTTATCTCCTCCTAGTGTAACTCACCTGACACTAGTCTACCAGTCTTATCTCCTCCTAGTGTAACTCACCTGACACTAGTCTACCAGTCTTATCTCCTCCTAGTGTAACTCACCTGACACTAGTCTACCAGACTTATCTTATCTCCTCCTAGTGTAACTCACCTGACACTTGTCTACTAGTCTTATCTCCTCCTAGTGTAACTCACCTGACACTAGTCTACCAGTCTTATCTTATCTCCTCCTAGTGTAACTCACCTGACACTAGTCTACCAGTCTTATCTCCTCCTAGTGTAACTCACCTGACACTAGTCTACCAGTCTTATCTCCTCCTAGTGTAACTCACCTGACACTAGTCTACCAGTCTTATCTCCTCCTAGTGTAACTCACCTGACACTAGTCTACCAGTCTTATCTCCTCCTAGTGTAACTCACCTGACACTAGTCTACCAGTCTTATCTCCTCCTAGTGTAACTCACCTGACACTAGTCTACCAGTCTTATCTCCTCCTAGTGTAACTCACCTGACACTAGTCTACCAGTCTTATCTTATCTCCTCCTAGTGTAACTCACCTGACACTAGTCTACCAGTCTTATCTTATCTCCTCCTAGTGTAACTCACCTGACACTAGTCTACCAGTCTTATCTCCTCCTAGTGTAACTCACCTGACACTAGTCTACCAGTCTTATCTTATCTCCTCCTAGTGTAACTCACCTGACACTAGTCTACTAGTCTTATCTCCTCCTAGTGTAACTCACCTGACACTAGTCTACCAGTCTTATCTCCTCCTAGTGTAACTCACCTGACACTAGTCTACCAGTCTTATCTCCTCCTAGTGTAACTCACCTGACACTAGTCTACCAGTCTTATCTCCTCCTAGTGTAACTCACCTGACACTAGTCTACCAGTCTTATCTCCTCCTAGTGTAACTCACCTGACACTAGTCTACCAGTCTTATCTTATCTCCTCCTAGTGTAACTCACCTGACACTAGTCTACCAGTCTTATCTTATCTCCTCCTAGTGTAACTCACCTGACACTAGTCTACCAGTCTTATCTCCTCCTAGTGTAACTCACCTGACACTAGTCTACCAGTCTTATCTCCTCCTAGTGTAACTCACCTGACACTAGTCTACCAGTCTTATCTCCTCCTAGTGTAACTCACCTGACACTAGTCTACCAGTCTTATCTCCTCCTAGTGTAACTCACCTGACACTAGTCTACCAGTCTTATCTCCTCCTAGTGTAACTCACCTGACACTAGTCTACCAGTCTTATCTCCTCCTAGTGTAACTCACCTGACACTAGTCTACTAGTCTTATCTTATCTCCTCCTAGTGTAACTCACCTGACACTAGTCTACCAGTCTTATCTCCTCCTAGTGTAACTCACCTGACACTAGTCTACCAGTCTTATCTCCTCCTAGTGTAACTCACCTGACACTAGTCTACCAGTCTTATCTCCTCCTAGTGTAACTCACCTGACACTAGTCTACCAGTCTTATCTTATCTCCTCCTAGTGTAACTCACCTGACACTAGTCTACTAGTCTTATCTCCTCCTAGTGTAACTCACCTGACACTAGTCTACTGATTATCTTATCTTATCTTCTCCTAGTGTAACTCACCTGACACTAGTCTACCAGTCTTATCTCCTCCTAGTGTAACTCACCTGACACTAGTCTACCAGTCTTATCTTATCTCCTCCTAGTGTAACTCACCTGACACTAGTCTACCAGTCTTATCTCCTCCTAGTGTAACTCACCTGACACTAGTCTACTAGTCTTATCTCCTCCTAGTGTAACTCACCTGACACTAGTCTACCAGTCTTATCTCCTCCTAGTGTAACTCACCTGACACTAGTCTACCAGTCTTATCTCCTCCTAGTGTAACACACCTGACACTAGTGTACCAGTCTTATCTCCTCCTAGTGTAACTCACCTGACACTAGTCTACCAGACTTATCTTATCTCCTCCTAGTGTAACTCACCTGACACTAGTCTACTAGTCTTATCTCCTCCTAGTGTAACTCACCTGACACTAGTCTACCAGTCTTATCTTATCTCCTCCTAGTGTAACTCACCTGACACTAGTCTACCAGTCTTATCTCCTCCTAGTGTAACTCACCTGACACTAGTCTACTAGTCTTATCTCCTCCTAGTGTAACTCACCTGACACTAGTCTACCAGTCTTATCTCCTCCTAGTGTAACTCACCTGACACTAGTCTACTAGTCTTATCTCCTCCTAGTGTAACTCACCTGACACTAGTCTACCAGTCTTATCTCCTCCTAGTGTAACTCACCTGACACTAGTCTACCAGTCTTATCTCCTCCTAGTGTAACTCACCTGACACTAGTCTACCAGTCTTATCTTATCTCCTCCTAGTGTAACACACCTGACACTAGTCTACCAGTCTTATCTTATCTCCTCCTAGTGTAACTCACCTGACACTAGTCTAATCTCCTCCTAGTGTAACTCACCTGACACTAGTCTACCAGTCTTATCTTATCTCCTCCTAGTGTAACTCACCTGACACTAGTCTACTAGTCTTATCTCCTCCTAGTGTAACTCACCTGACACTAGTCTACCAGTCTTATCTTATCTCCTCCTAGTGTAACTCACCTGACACTAGTCTACCAGTCTTATCTCCTCCTAGTGTAACTCACCTGACACTAGTCTACTAGTCTTATCTCCTCCTAGTGTAACTCACCTGACACTAGTCTACCAGTCTTATCTTATCTCCTCCTAGTGTAACTCACCTGACACTAGTCTACCAGTCTTATCTCCTCCTAGTGTAACTCACCTGACACTAGTCTACCAGTCTTATCTCCTCCTAGTGTAACTCACCTGACACTAGTCTACCAGTCTTATCTCCTCCTAGTGTAACTCACCTGACACTAGTCTACCAGTCTTACACTCCTCCTAGTGTAACTCACCTGACACTAGTCTACCAGTCTTATCTCCTCCTAGTGTAACTCACCTGACACTAGTCTACCTTAGTCTTATCTCCTCCTAGTGTAACTCACCTGACACTAGTCTACCAGTCTTATCTCCTCCTAGTGTAACTCACCTGACACTAGTCTACCAGTCTTATCTCCTCCTAGTGTAACTCACCTGACACTAGTCTACCAGTCTTATCTCCTCCTAGTGTAACTCACCTGACACTAGTCTACTAGTCTTATCTCCTCCTAGTGTAACTCACCTGACACTAGTCTACCAGTCTTATCTTATCTCCTCCTAGTGTAACTCACCTGACACTAGTCTACCAGTCTTATCTCCTCCTAGTGTAACTCACCTGACACTAGTCTACCAGTCTTATCTCCTCCTAGTGTAACTCACCTGACACTAGTCTACCAGTCTTATCTTATCTCCTCCTAGTGTAACTCACCTGACACTAGTCTACCAGTCTTATCTTATCTCCTCCTAGTGTAACTCACCTGACACTAGTCTACTAGTCTTATCTTATCTCCTCCTAGTGTAACTCACCTGACACTAGTCTACCAGTCTTATCTGCTCCTAGTGTAACTCACCTGACACTAGTCTACCAGTCTGATCTCCTCCTAGTGTAACTCACCTGACACTAGTCTACCAGTCTTATCTCCTCCTAGTGTAACTCACCTGACACTAGTCTACCAGTCTTATCTCCTCCTAGTGTAACTCACCTGACACTAGTCTACCAGTCTTATCTCCTCCTAGTGTAACTCACCTGACACTAGTCTACCAGTCTTATCTCCTCCTAGTGTAACACACCTGACTCTAGTCTACCAGTCTTATCTCCTCCTAGTGTAACTCACCTGACTCTAGTCTACCAGTCTTATCTCCTCCTAGTGTAACTCACCTGACACTAGTCTACCAGTCTTATCTCCTCCTAGTGTAACTCACCTGACACTAGTCTACCAGTCTTATCTTATCTCCTCCTAGTGTAACTCACCTGACACTAGTCTACTAGTCTTATCTCCTCCTAGTGTAACTCACCTGACACTAGTCTACTAGTCTTATCTTATCTTCTCCTAGTGTAACTCACCTGACACTAGTCTACCAGTCTTATCTCCTCCTAGTGTAACTCACCTGACACTAGTCTACCAGTCTTATCTTATCTCCTCCTAGTGTAACTCACCTGACACTAGTCTACCAGTCTTATCTCCTCCTAGTGTAACTCACCTGACACTAGTCTACTAGTCTTATCTCCTCCTAGTGTAACTCACCTGACACTAGTCTACCAGTCTTATCTCCTCCTAGTGTAACTCACCTGACACTAGTCTACCAGTCTTATCTCCTCCTAGTGTAACTCACCTGACACTAGTGTACCAGTCTTATCTCCTCCTAGTGTAACTCACCTGACACTAGTCTACCAGTCTTATCTTATCTCCTCCTAGTGTAACTCACATGACACTAGTCTACCAGTCTTATCTTATCTCCTCCTAGTGTAACTCACCTGACACTAGTCTACCAGTCTTATCTCCTCCTAGTGTAACTCACCTGACACTAGTCTACTAGTCTTATCTCCTCCTAGTGTAACTCACCTGACACTAGTCTACCAGTCTTATCTCCTCCTAGTGTAACTCACCTGACACTAGTCTACCAGTCTTATCTCCTCCTAGTGTAACTCACCTGACACTAGTCTACTAGTCTTATCTCCTCCTAGTGTAACTCACCTGACACTAGTCTACTAGTCTTATCTCCTCCTAGTGTAACTCACCTGACACTAGTCTACCAGTCTTATCTCCTCCTAGTGTAACTCACCTGACACTAGTCTACCAGTCTTATCTCCTCCTTGTGTAACTCACCTGACACTAGTCTACCAGTCTTATCTCCTCCTAGTGTAACTCACCTGACACTAGTCTACCAGTCTTATCTTATCTCCTCCTAGTGTAACTCACCTGACACTAGTCTACCAGTCTTATCTCCTCCTAGTGTAACTAACCTGATACTAGTCTACCAGTCTTATCTCCTCCTTGTGTAACTCACCTGACACTAGTCTACCAGTCTTATCTCCTCCTAGTGTAACTCACCTGACACTAGTCTACCAGTCTTATCTTATCTCCTCCTAGTGTAACTCACCTGACACTAGTCTACCAGTCTTATCTCCTCCTAGTGTAACTCACCTGACACTAGTCTACTAGTCTTATCTCCTCCTAGTGTAACTCACCTGACACTAGTCTACTAGTCTTATCTCCTCCTAGTGTAACTCACCTGACACTAGTCTACCAGTCTTATCTCCTCCTAGTGTAACTCACCTGACACTAGTCTACCAGTCTTATCTCCTCCTAGTGTAACTCACCTGACACTAGTCTACCAGTCTTATCTCCTCCTTGTGTAACTCACCTGACACTAGTCTACCAGTCTTATCTCCTCCTAGTGTAACTCACCTGACACTAGTCTACCAGTCTTATCTTATCTCCTCCTAGTGTAACTCACCTGACACTAGTCTACCAGTCTTATCTCCTCCTAGTGTAACTCACCTGACACTAGTCTACTAGTCTTATCTCCTCCTAGTGTAACTCACCTGACACTAGTCTACTAGTCTTATCTCCTCCTAGTGTAACTCACCTGACACTAGTCTACCAGTCTTATTTCCTCCTAGTGTAACTCACCTGACACTAGTCTACCAGTCTTATCTCCTCCTAGTGTAACTCACCTGACACTAGTCTACCAGTCTTATCTCCTCCTAGTGTAACTCACCTCACACTTGTCTACCGCTGGCTGCTGCACACAGTCTGACCTGTTGCCCGAGGAGCCAGCTTTAAGCCCCGCCTCGTTGTCCCCTGTTCCCTCCTCCGAGTGAGTCTTGCTCTGGTTGCCGCGGTGATTGGTGTGATGTGGAGCAGGGCCAGCAGGGCTCCGGGGGTCGGCTGAGTTCACGGCGGAGAAGTTGGTTCTCCTCTTCGACCTCACGGACCCTCAGCTCAACGCCTCCCTAGACACACCCCTCCCAAGGCCCCGCCCCTGGCCGTCAACGTGGACAACTGAGGCAACAGGGGCGACAGGGGAGGGGCTTCACTGTAGAGGAGACAGAGAAACAGGAAGTTGATCAGAAGCAATAGTGCCACATTCATTAAGTCAACTGAGGGCCACGTTAAATCAACTCACTGGCCAGTTGCGGCTCGTAAACCACGAGTTTAAGACCACTGCAATAAGCCATTCGCCTGGTCCCAGATAAGTATGTGTGCAAGCCAACTGATCTTCAGCTGGCTAAAGCTCAGGCAGAATTGGTACAAGCCCCGCAGCAGGATCTCATCACTTCAGGGTATAGACTCAGCAGGGTTCTCAATTTCAACTTTAACTCTTAACTCGGCTTGCCTCAACTTCTCTCCGTGAATCAATATGAATCACTGACATTGCTGGGTGTGATGTGAGGAAAGATGACCAGAGCACTACGACTGCAGAAGATGCACCAGAGACAAGGAGTCACTGATTAGTGATTAGTATATATATATATATATATATCAGCCTAGCACCAGTGATTAGCATATATATATATATATATATATATATATATATATATATATATATATATATATATATATATATATATATATATATATATCAACCTAGCATCAGTGATTAGTATATATATATATAATAATAATAATAATAATAATAATAATAATAATAATATTATTATTATTATTATTATATATATATATCAGCCTAGCATCAGTGATTAGTATATATATATATATCAACCTAGCATCAGTGATTAGCATATCTATCAGCCTAGCATCAGTGATTAGCATATATATATATATATATCAACCTAGCATCAGTGATTAGCATATATATATATATATCAACCTAGCATCAGTGATTAGTATATATATATATATATCAGCCTAGCATCAGTGAATAGTATATATATATATCTATCAGCCTAGCATCAGTGATTAGTATATATATATATATCAGCCTAGCATCAGTGATTAGTATATATATATCTATCAGCCTAGCATCAGTGATTAGCATATCTATCAGCCTAGCATCAGTGATTAGTATATATATATATATATCAGCCTAGCATCAGTGATTAGTATATATATATCTATCAGCCTAGCATCAGTGATTAGCATATCTATCAGCCTAGCATCAGTGATTAGCATATCTATCAGCCTAGCATCAGTGATTAGTATATATATATCAGCCTAGCATCAGTGATTAGTATATATATATCTATCAGCCTAGCATCAGTGAATAGTATATATATATATCTATCAGCCTAGCATCAGTGATTAGTATATATATATCTATCAGCCTAGCATCAGTGATTAGCATATCTATCAGCCTAGCATCAGTGATTAGTATATATATATATATATATATCAGCCTAGCATCAGTGAATAGTATATATATATCTATCAGCCTAGCATCAGTGATTAGTATATATATATCTATCAGCCTAGCATCAGTGATTAGCATATCTATCAGCCTAGCATCAGTGATTAGCATATCTATCAGCCTAGCATCAGTGATTAGCATATCTATCAGCCTAGCATCAGTGATTAGTATATATATATATAAATCAGCCTAGCATCAGTGATTAGTATATATATATATCAGCAGCATCAGCGATGTTTTATATCCCTGTATTAAGAGGAGATGTTAAAGTGTTCACAGCATCAGTGATGTTTTATATCACTGTACTAAGAGGAGATGTTAAAGTGTTCACAGCATCAGTGATGTTTTATATCCCTGTACTAAGAGGAGATGTTAAAGTGTTCACAGCATCAGTGATGTTTTATATCCCTGTACTAAGAGGAGATGTTAAAGTGTTCACAGCATCAGTGATGTTTTATATCACTGTACTAAGAGGAGATGTTAAAGTGTTCACAGCATCAGTGATGTTTTATATCACTGTACTAAGAGGAGATGTTAAAGTGTTCACAGCATCAGTGATGTTTTATATCACTGTACTAAGAGGAGATGTTAAAGTGTTCACAGCATCAGTGATGTTTTATATCACTGTACTAAGAGGAGATGTTAAAGTGTTCACAGCATCAGTGATGTTTTATATCACTGTACTAAGAGGAGATGTTAAAGTGTTCACAGCATCAGTGATGTTTTATATCCCTGTACTAAGAGGAGATGTTAAAGTGTTCACAGCATCAGCGATGTTTTATATCACTGTACTAAGAGGAGATGTTAAAGTGTTCACAGCATCAGTGATGTTTTATATCCCTGTACTAAGAGGAGATGTTAAAGTGTTCACAGCATCAGTGATGTTTTATATCCCTGTACTAAGAGGAGATGTTAAAGTGTTCACAGCATCAGTGATGTTTTATATCACTGTACTAAGAGGAGATGTTAAAGTGTTCACAGCATCAGTGATGTTTTATATCACTGTACTAAGAGGAGATGTTAAAGTGTTCACAGCATCAGTGATGTTTTATATCCCTGTACTAAGAGGAGATGTTAAAGTGTTCACAGCATCAGTGATGTTTTATATCCCTGTACTAAGAGGAGATGTTAAAGTGTTCACAGCATCAGTGATGTTTTATATCCCTGTACTAAGAGGAGATGTTAAAGTGTTCACAGCATCAGTGATGTTTTATATCACTGTACTAAGAGGAGATGTTAAAGTGTTCACAGCATCAGTGATGTTTTATATCACTGTACTAAGAGGAGATGTTAAAGTGTTCACAGCATCAGTGATGTTTTATATCCCTGTACTAAGAGGAGATGTTAAAGTGTTCACAGCATCAGTGATGTTTTATATCACTGTACTAAGAGGAGATGTTAAAGTGTTCACAGCATCAGTGATGTTTTATATCACTGTACTAAGAGGAGATGTTAAAGTGTTCACAGCATCAGTGATGTTTTATATCACTGTACTAAGAGGAGATGTTAAAGTGTTCACAGCATCAGTGATGTTTTATATCACTGTACTAAGAGGAGATGTTAAAGTGTTCACAGCAACAGTGATGTTTTATATCACTGTACTAAGAGGAGATGTTAAAGTGTTCACAGCAACAGCAGCATCGGGCTGAATGTCAAAAGACCTAATGGAGGCTGAGGTTTCAAATTAGCAGTCAGGTCCAAGTGATGCATCTCTAGCCTTGGAGCACACAGATACCGTTCAATCAATATCCTGGATACTGAGAGGAGAGCCGGGGGCTATAGCTACGCACCAGGCTCTAATTTCAGCCAGTATCAATTTCTTCTCTCCTCTTCCCCCCCCGATATGTCCTCAGACATGAGAGAATATGGAGTTACTTTCTGGTCATTTAATCTCAAGCTAAAAAAAACTTCTGATGTCCAGAACAACATTTGTAGTGTTGCAAAACAGAGAGAGAGAGAAAAACCCAAGAACATTCATTGTAAGGAAATGAAATGCGAGAACAAATGTTTTGTTAATGAATGGGACATTTTGTCTTCTTCTTCTTGATGAAACATTGAACCTTTGAGTTATTTAGCAGATGCTCTTATCCAGAGGATTTTTAAGGAAATCACCATGGCGACCAAACACCGTGGCGATCAAACACCGTGGCGATCAAACACCGTGGCGATCAAACACCGTGGCGATCAAACACCGTGGCGATCAAACACCGTGGCGATCAAACACCGTGGCGATCAAACACCGTGGCGATCAAACACCATGGCGATCAAACACCATGGCGATCAAACATAATTTCCCGATCTTTACCTGCTATTGTCCCTATCTTTACCTGCTATTGTCCTGATCTTTACCTGCTATTGTCCTGATCTTTACCTGCTATTGCCCTGATCTTTACCTGCTATTGTCCTGATCTTTACCTGCTATTGTCCTGATCTTTACCTGCTATTGTCCTGATCTTTACCTGCTATTGTCCTGATCTTTACCTGCTATTGTCCCTATCTTTACCTGCTATTGTCCTGATCTTTACCTGCTATTGTCCTGATCTTTACCTGCTATTGTCCTGATCTTTACCTGCTATTGTCCTGATCTTTACCTGCTATTGTCCTGATCTTTACCTGCTATTGTCCTGATCTTTACCTGCTATTGCCCTGATCTTTACCTGCTATTGTCCTGATCTTTACCTGCTATTGTCCTGATCTTTACCTGCTATTGTCCTGATCTTTACCTGCTATTGCCCTGATCTTTATCTTCCTACTTTACCTGCTATTGTCCTGATCTTTACCTGCTATTGTCCTGATCTTTACCTTGTCCCTGATCTTTACCTGCTATTGCCCCATCTATTGCCCTTTACCTGCTATTGTCCTGATCTTTATTGTCCCTGATCTTTACCTGCTATTGTCCTATCTTTACCTGCTATTGTCCTGATCTTTACCTGCTATTGTCCCTTATGCTATTGTCCCCATCTTTATCTATTGTCCCCATCTATTGTCCTGATCTATCTATTGTCCCTATCTATTGTCCCTGATCTTTACCTGCTATTGTCCTGATCTTTACCTGCTATTGTCTCTATTGTCCCTATTGTCCCCATCTATTGTCCCTATCTATTGTCCCTATCTATTGTCCTATCTTTGTCCTGCTATTGTTTCCTATCTTTACCTGCTATTGTCCCTATCTTTACCTGCTATTGTCCTGATCTTTACCTGCTATTGTCCCCATCTATTGTCCCTATCTATTGTCCCTCTATCCTATCTATTGTCCTATCTATTGTCCCCATCTATTGTCCCTATCTGTCCCTATCTTTTTACCTGCTATTGTCCCTATCTTTACCTGCTATTGTCCTGATCTTTACCTGCTATTGTCCCTATCTTTGTCCTATCTATTGTCCCTATCTTTATGCTATTGTCCTATCTTTACTGCTATTGTCCTATCTTTACCTGCTATCCCTATTACCTGCTATTGTCCTATCTTTACCTGCTATTGTCCTGATCTTTGCCTGCTATTGTCCTATCTTTACCTGCTATTGTCCCCATCTTTACCTGCTATTGTCCTATCTTTACCTGCTATTGTCCCTATCTTTACCTGCTATTGTCCTGATCTTTACCTGCTATTGCCCTGATCTTTACCTGCTATTGTCCTCATCTTTACCTGCTATTGTCCCCTGCTATTGTCCTGATCTTTACCTGCTATTGTCCTGATCTTTACTATTGTCCCCATCTATTGTCCTATCTATTGTCCCCATCTATTGTCCCTATCTATTGTCCCTATCTATCTTTACCTGCTATTGTCCTATCTTTACCTGCTATTGTCCCCATCTATTGTCCCTATCTATTGTCCCCATCTATTGTCCCTATCTATTGTCCCTATCTTTGTCCCTGCTATTGTCCTATCTTTACCTGCTATTGTCCTGATCTTTACCTGCTATTGTCCTGATCTTTACCTGCTATTGTCCTGATCTTTACCTGCTATTGTCCTGATCTTTACCTGCTATTGCCCCTATCTTTACCTGCTGTCCCTTTACCTGCTATTGCCCTGATCTTTATTGTCCCTATCCTATTGTCCCTGATCTTTATTGTCCCCATCTATTGTCCCCATCTATTGTCCCTATCTATTGTCCCTATCTTCCCTATCTTTACCTGCTATTGTCCCTTTACCTGCTATTGTCCCCATCTTTATTGTCCTATCTATTGTCCCTATCTTTGTCCTGCTATTGTCCCTATCTTTACCTGCTATTGTCCTATCTTTACCTGCTATTGTCCTGATCTTTACCTGCTATTGTCCCCATCTTTACCTTATTGTCCCCATCTATTGTCCTATCTATTGTCCCCATCTTTACCTATCTATTGTCCTATCTTTGTCCTGCTATTGTCCCCATCTTTACCTGCTATTGTCCCTATCTTTACCTGCTATTGTCCTATCTTTACCTGCTATTGTCCTATCTTTACCTGCTATTGTCCTATCTTTGTCCCCATCTATTGTCCCCATTTATTGTCCCTATCTATTGTCCCTATCTTTACCTGCTATTGTCCTATCTTTACCTGCTATTGTCCCTATTGTCTTTATTGTCCCCATCTTTGTCCTATTATTGTCCCTATCTTTACCTGCTATTGTCCTATCTTTACCTGCTATTGTCCTATCTTTACCTGCTATTGTCCCTATCTTTACCTGCTATTGTCCCTATCTTTACCTGCTATTGTCCCTATCTTTACCTGCTATTGTCCTATCTTTACCTGCTATTGTCCCTATCTTTACCTGCTATTGTCCCTATCTTTACCTGCTATTGTCCCTATCTTTACCTGCTATTGTCCCTATCTTTACCTGCTATTGTCCTGATCTTTACCTGCTATTGTCCTGATCTTTTTACTGCTATTGTCCTGATCTTTACTTTACTGCTATTGTCCTGTCCTATCTTTACCTGCTATTGTCCTGATCTTTACCTGCTATTGTCCTGATCTTTACCTGCTATTGTCCTGATCTTTACCTGCTATTGTCCTGATCTTTACCTGCTATTGTCCCTATCTTTACCTGCTATTGTCCCTATCTTTGCCTGCTATTGTCCTGATCTTTACCTGCTATTGTCCTGATCTTTACCTGCCTATCTTTCCTGATCTTCTTTACCTGCTATTGCCCTGATCTTTACCTGCTATTGTCCTGATCTTTACCTGCTATTGCCCTGATCTTTACCTGCTATTGTCCTGATCTTTACCTGCTATTGTCCTGATCTTTACCTGCTATTGTCCTGATCTTTACCTGCTATTGCCCCTATCTTTACCTGCTATTGTCCTGATCTTTACCTGCTATTGCCCTGATCTTTACCTGCTATTGTCTTTACCTCATCTTTACCTGCTATTGTCCTGATCTTTACATGCTATTGTCCCCATCTTTATTGTCCCCTTTGCCTGCTATTGTCTATTGTCTATCTATTGTCCCTATCTATTGTCCCTATCTTTACCTGCTATTGTCCTGATCTTTACCTGCTATTGTCCCCATCTATTGTCCCTATCTATTGTCCCCATCTATTGTCCCTATCTATTGTCCCTATCTTTACCTGCTATTGTCCTGATCTTTACCTGCTATTGTCCTGATCTTTACCTGCTATTGTCCTGATCTTTACCTGCTATTGTCCCCATCTATTGTCCCTATCTATTGTCCCCATCTATTGTCCCTATCTATTGTCCCTATCTATTGTCCCCATCTATTGTCCCCATCTTTACCTGCTATTGTCCCTATCTTTACCTGCTATTGTCCCTATCTTTACCTGCTATTGTCCTATCTTTACCTGCTATTGTCCTGATCTTTACCTGCTAGTGTCCCCATTTATTGTCCCTATCTATTGTCCCTATCTTTACCTGCTATTGTCCCTATCTTTACCTGCTATTGTCCCTAGCTTTACCTGCTATTGTCCCTATCTTTACCTGCTATTGTCCCTATCTTTACCTGCTATTGTCCCTATCTTTACCTGCTATTGTCCCTATCTTTTACCTGCTATTGTCCCTATCTTTACCTGCTATTGTCCCTATCTTTACCTGCTATTGTCCTGATCTTTGCCTGCTATTGTCCCTATCTTTACCTGCTATTGTCCCTATCTTTACCTGCTATTGTCCCTATCTTTACCTGCTATTGTCCATATCTTTACCTGCTATTGTCCCTATCTTTACCTGCTATTGTCCCTATCTTTACCTGCTATTGTCCCTATCTTTACCTGCTATTGTCCCTATCTTTACCTGCTATTGTCCCTATCTTTACCTGCTATTGTCCTGATCTTTGCCTGCTATTGTCCCTATCTTTACCTGCTATTGTCCCTATCTTTACCTGCTATTGTCCCTATCTTTACCTGCTATTGTCCATATCTTTACCTGCTATTGTCCCCATCTATTGTCCCTATCTATTGTCCCCATCTATTGTCCCTATCTATTGTCCCTATCGTTTACCTGCTATTGTCCTGATCTTTACCTGCTATTGTCCTGATCTTTACCTGCTATTGTCCTGATCTTTACCTGCTATTGTCCCCATCTATTGTCCCTATCTATTGTCCCCATCTATTGTCCCTATCTATTGTCCCTATCTATTGTCCCTATCTTTACCTGCTATTGTCCTGATCTTTACCTGCTATTGTCCCCATCTATTGTCCCTATCTATTGTCCCCATCTATTGTCCTATCTATTGTCCCTATCGTTACCTGCTATTGTCCTGATCTTTACCTGCTATTGTCCTGATCTTTACCTGCTATTGTCCTGATCTTTACCTGCTATTGTCCCCATCTATTGTCCCTATCTATTGTCCCCATCTATTGTCCCTATCTATTGTCCCTATCTATTGTCCCCATCTATTGTCCCCATCTTTACCTGCTATTGTCCCTATCTTTACCTGCTATTGTCCCTATCTTTACCTGCTATTGTCCTATCTTTACCTGCTATTGTCCTGATCTTTACCTGCTAGTGTCCCCATTTATTGTCCCTATCTATTGTCCCTATCTTTACCTGCTATTGTCCCTATCTTTACCTGCTATTGTCCCTAGCTTTACCTGCTATTGTCCCTATCTTTACCTGCTATTGTCCCTATCTTTACCTGCTATTGTCCCTATCTTTACCTGCTATTGTCCCTATCTTTACCTGCTATTGTCCCTATCTTTACCTGCTATTGTCCTGATCTTTGCCTGCTATTGTCCCTATCTTTACCTGCTATTGTCCCTATCTTTACCCGCTATTGTCCCTATCTTTACCTGCTATTGTCCCTATCTTTACCTGCTATTGTCCTGATCTTTGCCTGCTATTGTCCCTATCTTTACCTGCTATTGTCCCTATCTTTACCCGCTATTGTCCCTATCTTTACCTGCTATTGTCCATATCTTTACCTGCTATTGTCCCTATCTTTACCTGCTATTGTCCCTATCTTTACCTGCTATTGTCCCTATCTTTACCTGCTATTGTCCTATCTTTACCTGCTATTGTCCTGATCTTTGCCTGCTATTGTCCCTATCTTTACCTGCTATTGTCCCTATCTTTACCTGCTATTGTCCCTATCTTTACCTGCAATTGTCCCTATCTTTACCTGCTATTGTCCCTATCTTTACCTGCTATTGTCCTGATCTTTGCCTGCTATTGTCCCTATCTTTACCTGCTATTGTCCCTATCTTTACCTGCTATTGTCCCTATCTATTGTCCCTTTCTATTGTCCCCATCTTTGCCTGCTATTGCCCCCATCTTTACCTGCTATTGTCCTGATCTTTGCCTGCTATTGTTCCTATCTATTGTCCCTTTCTATTGTCCCCATCTTTGCCTGCTATTGCCCCCATCTTTACCTGCTATTGTCCTGATCTTTGCCTGCTATTGTTCCTATCTATTGTCCCTTTCTATTGTCCCCATCTTTGCCTGCTATTGCCCCCATCTTTGCCTGCTATTGTCCCGATCTTTGCCTGCTAGTGTCCCTATCTATTGTCCCTATCTATTGTCCCTTTCTATTGTCCCCATCTTTGCCTGCTATTGTTCCTATCTATTGTCCCTTTCTATTGTCCTGATCTTTGCCTGCTATAGTCCTGATCTTTACCTGCTATTGTCCTGATCTTTGCCTGCTATTGTCCTGATCTTTACCTGCTATTGTCCTGATCTTTACCTGCTATTGTCCTGATCTTTACCTGCTATTGTCCTGATCTTTACCTGCTATTGTCCTGATCTTTGCCTGCTATTGTCCTGATCTTTACCTGCTATTGTCCTGATCTTTACCTGTTATTGTCCTGATCTTTACCTGCTATTGTCCTGATCTTTACCTGCTATTGTCCTGATCTTTACCTGCTATTGCCCTGATCTTTACCTGCTATTGCCCTGATCTTTACCTGTTATTGCCCTGATCTTTACCTGCTATTGTCCTGATCTTTACCTGCTATTGTCCTGATCTTTACCTGCTATTGTCCTGATCTTTACCTGCTATTGTCCTGATCTTTACCTGCTATTGTCCTGATCTTTACCTGCTATTGTCCTGATCTTTACCTGCTATTGTCCTGATCTTTACCTGCTATTGTCCTGATCTTTACCTGCTATTGTCCCGATCTTTACCTGCTATTGTCCCTATCTTTACCTGCTATTGCCCCCATCTTTGCCTGCTATTGTCCCTATCTTTACCTGCTATTGTCCTGATCTTTACCTGCTATTGCCCTGATCTTTACCTGCTATTGTCCTGATCTTTGCCTGCTATTGTCCTGATCTTTACCTGCTATTGTCCTGATCTTTACCTGCTATTGTCCTGATCTTTACCTGCTATTGTCCTGATCTTTACCTGCTATTGTCCTGATCTTTACCTGCTATTGTCCTGATCTTTACCTGCTATTGTCCTGATCTTTACCTGCTATTGTCCTGATCTTTACCTGCTATTGTCCTGATCTTTACCTGCTATTGTCCTGATCTTTACCTGCTATTGTCCTGATCTTTGCCTGCTATTGTCCTGATCTTTACCTGCTAGTGTCCCTATCTATTGTCCCTATCTATTGTCCCCATCTTTGCCTGCTATTGCCCCCATCTTTGCCTGCTATTGTCCCGATCTTTGCCTGCTAGTGTCCCTATCTATTGTCCCTATCTATTGTCCCTTTCTATTGTCCCCATCTTTGCCTGCTATTGTTCCTATCTATTGTCCCTTTCTATTGTCCTGATCTTTGCCTGCTATAGTCCTGATCTTTACCTGCTATTGTCCTGATCTTTGCCTGCTATTGTCCTGATCTTTACCTGCTATTGTCCTGATCTTTACCTGCTATTGTCCTGATCTTTACCTGCTATTGTCCTGATCTTTACCTGCTATTGTCCTGATCTTTGCCTGCTATTGTCCTGATCTTTACCTGCTATTGTCCTGATCTGTACCTGCTATTGTCCTGATCTTTACCTGCTATTGTCCTGATCTTTACCTGCTATTGTCCTGATCTTTACCTGCTATTGTCCTGATCTTTACCTGCTATTGTCCTGATCTTTACCTGCTATTGCCCTGATCTTTACCTGTTATTGCCCTGATCTTTACCTGCTATTGTCCTGATCTTTACCTGCTATTGTCCTGATCTTTACCTGCTATTGTCCTGATCTTTACCTGCTATTGTCCTGATCTTTACCTGCTATTGTCCTGATCTTTACCTGCTATTGTCCTGATCTTTACCTGCTATTGTCCTGATCTTTACCTGCTATTGTCCCGATCTTTACCTGCTATTGTCCCTATCTTTACCTGCTATTGCCCCCATCTTTGCCTGCTATTGTCCCTATCTTTACCTGCTATTGTCCTGATCTTTACCTGCTATTGCCCTGATCTTTACCTGCTATTGTCCTGATATTTGCCTGCTATTGTCCTGATCTTTACCTGCTATTGTCCTGATCTTTACCTGCTATTGTCCTGATCTTTACCTGCTATTGTCCTGATCTTTACCTGCTATTGTCCTGATCTTTACCTGCTATTGTCCTGATCTTTACCTGCTATTGTCCTGATCTTTACCTGCTATTGTCCTGATCTTTACCTGCTATTGTCCTGATCTTTGCCTGCTATTGTCCTGATCTTTACCTGCTAGTGTCCCTATCTATTGTCCCTATCTATTGTCCCTTTCTATTGTCCCCATCTTTGCCTGCTATTGTTCCTATCTATTGTCCCTTTCTATTGTTCTGATCTTTGCCTGCTATTGTCCTGATCTTTACCTGCTATTGTCCTGATCTTTACCTGCTATTGTCCTGATCTTTACCTGCTATTGTCCTGATCTTTACCTGCTATTGTCCTGATCTTTGCCTGCTATTGTCCCTATCTTTACCTGCTATTGTCCTGATCTTTACCTGCTATTGTCCTGATCTTTACCTGCTATTGTCCTGATCTTTACCTGCTATTGTCCTGATCTTTACCTGCTATTGTCCTGATCTTTACCTGCTATTGTCCTGATCTTTACCTGCTATTGTCCTGATCATTACCTGCAATTGTCCTGATCTTTACCTGCTATTGTCCTGATCTTTGCCTGCTATTGTCCCTATCTTTACCTGCTATTGTCCTGATCTTTGCCTGCTATTGTCCCGATCTATTGTCCCTATCTATTGTCCCTATCTATTGTCCCTATCTATTGTCCCTATCTATTGTCCCTATCTATTGTCCCTATCTATTGTCCCTAGGAACACCAGCATTTCACTCGCAATAACATCTGCTAAACATGTCACCAATACAATTAGATTTAAATTGGCCTTTGTTCTTACAGACTTTTTTTTTTTTGCAGTTGTAAGTTTTGTGTTTTTAATTCCAGCAGCACCACCACCCTGCATCCCACTGCTGGCTTGCTTCTGAAGCTAAGCAGGGTTGGTCCTGGTCAGCAGCACCACCACCCTGCATCCCACTGCTGGCTTGCTTCTGAAGCTAAGCAGGGTTGTTCCTGGTCAGCAGCACCACCACCCTGCATCCCACTGCTGGCTTGCTTCTGAAGCTAAGCAGGGTTGGTCCCTGGACGGGAGACCAGATGCTGCTGGAAGTGGTGTTGGAGGGCCAGTAGGAGGCACCCTTCTGTCTGGTCTTCTAATCAAATGCTCTAGGGCAGTTTAAAAAATATATAAATATATTTTACCTTTATTTAACGAGGCAAGTCAGTTATTTTCAATGACGGTCTAGTGGGGAACAGTGGGTTTACTGCCTTGTTCAGGGGTGACAGATTTGTACCTTGTCAGCTCATGGATTCGATCATGCTACCTTTCGGTTACTAGTCCAACACTCTAACCACTAGGCTTCCTGCTGGTTACTAGTCCAACGCTCTAACTACTAGGCTACCTGCTGGTTACTAGTCCAACGCTCTAACCACTAGGCTACCTGTTGGTTACTGGTCCAACGCTCTAACCACTAGGCTACCTGCTGGTTACTGGTCCAACGCTCTAACCACTAGGCTACCTGCTGGTTACTAGTCCAACGCTCTAACCACTAGGCCACCTGCTGGTTACTAGTCCAACGCTCTAACCACTAGGCTACCTGCTGGTTACTAGTCCAACGCTCTAACCACTAGGCTACCTGCTGGTTACTAGTCCAACGCTCTAACCACTAGGCTACCTGCTGGTTACTAGTCCAACGCTCTAACCACTAGGCTACCTGCTGGTTACTAGTCCAACGCTCTAACCACTAGGCCACCTGCTGGTTACTAGTCCAACGCTCTAACCACTAGGCCACCTGCTGGTTACTAGTCCAACGCTCTAACCACTAGGCTACCTGCTGGTTACTGGTCCAACGCTCTAACCACTAGGCTACCTGCTGGTTACTAGTCCAACGCTCTAACCACTAGGCTGGTTACTAGTCCAACGCTCTAACCACTAGGCTACCTGCTGGTTACTAGTCCAACGCTCTAACCACTAGGCTACCTGCTGGTTACTAGTCCAACGCTCTAACCACTAGGCTACCTGCTGGTTACTAGTCCAACGCTCTAACCACTAGGCTACCTGCTGGTTACTGGTCCAACGCTCTAACCACTAGGCTACCTGCTGGTTACTAGTCCAACGCTCTAACCACTAGGCTACCTGCCACCCCACCAGTGATGGTGACATTGCCCTGGGTAGAAATGAAATGGATGTCCTGATTTGTTGACATTTAATGTAATACTAGGGGTGTTAACCTCAGTGTCCTGGATAAATGTAATTATGACCATGTAGTCATCCCCCTCACTCCTCACCTCAACTCCTCATTGATAGCTGATGTGTGGTGAGTGTTCTGGCACAAAATGGTGGCTTTGCATCAGACAGATCACTCCTCAACTCCTCATTGATAGCTGATGTGTGGTGAGTGTTCTGGCACAAAATGGTGGCTGTGCATCAGACTGATCACTCCTCAACACCATTGATAGCTGATGTGTGGTGAGTGTTCTGGCACAAAATGGTGGCTGTGCATCAGACAGATCACTCCTCAACTCCTCATTGATAGCTGATGTGTGGTGAGTGTTCTGGCACAAAATGGTGGCTGTGCATCAGACTGATCACTCCTCAACACCATTGATAGCTGATGTGTGGTGAGCGTTCTGGCACAAAATGGTGCCCAGGTGGGCTACACAGATTGGTAGTGGATGACTGGACTTTTAGACTTCAGAAGTGTTGCTTGATATTAAATGGCACAAAAGTAGCTCCGCGAGGGAACAGCCAAGGATGTTTGTGGATAGAAAGAAAAACAGTGTGTCCCCAGAGGTCGGTCGTGGTCCTTTCAGAGCTGTGAAGACCTCTCTGTACTCCCCCTCACTCTCTCTGCTCTCTCTGTGACCCTGGAGTGATGAAGGGAGCAGAGAGAGAGGAGAGAGAGAAAGAGAGAGAGAGGTCTCAGACCAAAACAACTCCCAATACTGCCGGATTAAATATAAAGCCTTTAGTTTCACAGTTCACTTCCTGTGAAAGACACAGCAAGCGGCCGTGTCCTCGCCACCTCTCCAATGCTAATTGGTGTCAGCAGGACTAATGCACTCTTATAGGTCCACAGAACTGAGTTTAACTGTCCAGTACTGTCTACAAATATAATTTACTGTTATTTATACTGTATAGTACTGTCTAGAAATATAATATAGTGTTAGTTATACTGTAGAGTACTGTCTACAAATATAATATACTGTTATTTATACTGTATAGTACTGTCTAGAAATATAATATAGTGTTAGTTATACTGTAGAGTACTGTCTACAAATATAATATACTGTTATTTATACTATATAGTACTGTCTATAAATATAATATAGTGTTAGTTATACTGTAGAGTACTGTCTATAAATATAATATAGTGTTAGTTATACTGTAGAGTACTGTCTATAAATATAATATAGTGTTAGTTATACTGTAGAGTACTGTCTATAAATATAATATAGTGTTAGTTATACTGTAGAGTACTGTCTATAAATATAATATAGTGTTAGTTATACTGTAGAGTACTGTCTATAAATATAATATAGTGTTAGTTATACTGTAGAGTACTGTCTATAAATATAATATAGTGTTAGTTATACTGTAGAGTACTGTCTATAAATATAATATACTGTTATTTATAACTACAGTGTGCTGGCTGTAAATCTGGCAGTCACAGGTTAGTTAGTTAGAGCAGGCGTTGGGGGGTGGGGGTCTATTTTAGTGGTCGTTGGCTCATTGGGGGGGGGGTCTATTTTAGTGGTTGTTTAATGGTTGTTGGCTCATTGGGGGAGGGGGTCTATTTTAGTGGTTGTTTAATGGTTGTTGGCTCATTGGGGGTCTATTTTAGTGGTCGTTTAATGGTTGTTGGCTCATTGGGGGGTCTATTTTAGTGGTCGTTTAATGGTTGTTGGCTCATTGGGGTGGGGGTCTATTTTAGTGGTCGTTTAATGGTTGTTGGCTCATTGGGGGGGTCTATTTTAGTGGTCGTTTAATGGTTGTTGGCTCATTGGCATCACCAGCCATGACCGCAGAATATTAAGTCATGGATAGAGTTGTTTAACTTCTCGGTTAAACCTGTGATGCTGTAAAACCACAAAAAACACACTTCCTGCAGCCCCGGAGGAACGCCTCATAGATATTACACGAGAAATAACAAATTACACATCGAAGACTTCTCCTCAAGATCAATAACCGAACCCTTCTCCTAACTGAAGATCAATAACCGAACCCTTCTCCTAACTGAAAATCAATAACCGAACCCTTCTCCTAACTGCAGATCAATAACCGAACCCTTCTCCTAACTGAAGATCAATAACCGAACCCTTCTCCTAACTGAAGATCAATAACCGAACCCTTCTCCTAACTGAAGATCAATAACCGAACCCTTCTCCTAACTGAAGATCAATAACCGAACCCTTCTCCTAACTGAAGATCAATAACCGAACCCTTCTCCTAACTGAAGATCAATAACCGAACCCTTCTCCTAACTGAAGATCAATAACCGAACCCTTCTCCTAACTGAAGATCAATAACCGAACCCTTCTCCTAACTGAAGATCGATAACCGAACCCTTCTCCTAACTGAATATCGATAACCGAACCCTTCTCCAAACTGCAGATCGATAACCGAACCCTTCTCCTAACTGAAGATCAATAACCGAACCCTTCTCCTAACTGAAGATCAATAACCGAACCCTTCTCCTAACTGAAGATCGATAACCGAACCCTTCTCCAAACTGCAGATCGATAACCGAACCCTTCTCCTAACTGAAGATCAATAACCGAACCCTTCTCCTAACTGAAGATCGATAACCGAACCCTTCTCCTCAAGATCAATAACCGAACCCTTCTCCTAACTGAAGATCAATAACCGAACCCTTCTCCTTGATACGTTACACATGTTCATCACTTTAGTTATTTTCTGTTCCGACGGTTCTGAAGACTCCAGTGGCAGTGACTCCAGACGGATTCAAGGCTGGGTTGGACGTTGTGGGGTTCAGCTGGGTTGGGCGTTGTGGGGTTCAGCTGGGTTGGACGTTGTGGGGTTCAGCTGGGTTCAGCTGGGTTGGACGTTGTGGGGTTCAGCTGGGTTCAGCTGGGTTCAGCTGGGTTGGACGTTGTGGGGTTCAGCTGGGTTGGGCGTTGTGGGGTTCAGCTGGGTTCAGCTGGGTTGGACGTTGTGGGGTTCAGCTGGGTTCAGCTGGGTTGGACGTTGTGGGGTTCAGCTGGGTTCAGCTGTATTCAGCTGGGTTCAGCTGTATTCAGCTGGGTTGGGCGTTGTGGGGTTCAGCTGGGTTGGGCGTTGTGGGGTTCAGCTGGGTTGGGCGTTGTGGGGTTCAGCTGGGTTGGGCGTTGTGGGGTTCAGCTGGGTTGGACGTTGTGGGGTTCAGCTGGGTTCAGCTGGGTTGGGCGTTGTGGGGTTCAGCTGGGTTCAGCTGGGTTGGACGTTGTGGGGTTCAGCTGGGTTGGACGTTGTGGGGTTCAGCTGGGTTCAGCTGGGTTGGACGTTGTGGGGTTCAGCTGGGTTCAGCTGGGTTGGGCGTTGTGGGGTTCAGCTGGGTTAACCCTGCAACGAAAACATGCGGTCTCTCCTTCACTGCAGCTGAGGTGAGTAAGACATTTAAACGTGTTAACCCTCGCAAGGCTGCAGGCCCAGACGGCATCCCCAGCCGCGCCTCAGAGCATGCGCAGACCAGCTGGCCGGTGTGTTTACGGACATATTCAATCAATCCCTATACCAGTCTGCTGTTCCCACATGCTTCAAGAGGGCCACCATTGTTCCTGTTCCCAAGAAAGCTAAGGTAACTGAGCTAAACGACTACCGCCCCCGTAGCACTCACTTCCGTCATCATGAAGTGCTTTGAGAGACTAGTCAAGGACCATATCACCTCCACCCTACCTGACACCCTAGACCCACTCCAATTTGCTTACCGCCCAAATAGGTCCACAGACGATGCAATCTCAACCACACTGCACACTGCCCTAACCCACCTGGACAAGAGGAATACCTATGTGAGAATGCTGTTCATCGACTACAGCTCGGCATTCAACACCATAGTACCCTCCAAGCTCGTCATCAAGCTCGAGACCCTGGGTCTCGACCCCGCCCTGTGCAACTGGGTACTGGACTTCCTGACGGGCCGCCCCCAGGTGGGAAGGGTAGGCAACAACATCTCCTCCCCGCTGATCCTCAACACGGGGGCCCCACAAGGGTGCGTCTGAGCCCTCTCCTGTACTCCCTGTTCACCCACAACTGCGTGGCCACGCACGCCTCCAACTCAATCATCAAGTTTGCGGACGACAACAGTGGTAGGCTTGATCACCAACAACGACGAGACGGCCTACAGGGAGGAGGTGAGGGCCCTCGGAGTGTGGTGTCAGGAAAATAACCTCACACTCAACGTCAACAAAACTAAGGAGATGATTGTGGACCTCAGGAAACAGCAGAGGGAACACCCCCTATCCACATCGATGGAACAGTAGTGGAGAGGGTAGCCAGTTTTAAGTTCCTCGGCATACACATCACAGACAAACTGAATTGGTCCACTCACACTGACAGCGTTGTGAAGAAGGCGCAGCAGCGCCTATTCAACCTCAGGAGGCTGAAGAAATTCGGCTTGTCACCAAAAGCACTCACAAACTTCTACAGATGCACAATCGAGAGCATCCTGGCGGGCTGTATCACCGCCTGGTACGGCAACTGCTCCGCCCTCAACCGTAAGGCTCTCCAGAGGGTAGTGAGGACTGCACAACGCATCACCGGGGGCAAACTACCTGCCCTCCAGGACACCTACACCACCCGTTGTTACAGGAAGGCCATAAAGATCATCAAGGACATCAACCACCCGAACCACTGCCTGTTCACCCCACTATCATCCAGAAGGCGAGGTCAGTACAGGTGCATCAAAGCGTGGACCGAGAGACTGAAAAACAGCTTCTATCTCAAGGCCATCAGACTGTTAAACAGCCACCACTAACATTGAGTGGCTGCTGCCAACACACTGTCATTGACACTGACCCAACTCCAGCCATTTTAATAATGGGAATTGATGGGAAATTATGTAAATATATCACTAGCCACTTTAAACAATGCTACCTTATATAATGTTACTTACCCTACATTATTCATCTCATATGCATATGTATATACTGTACTCTACATCATCGACTGCATCCTTATGTAATACATGTATCACTAGCCACTTTAACTATGCCACTTTGTTTACTTTGTCTACACACTCATCTCATATGTATATACTGTACTCGATACCATCTACTGTATGCTGCTCTGTACCATCACTCATTCATATATCCTTATGTACATATTCCTTATCCCCTTACACTGTGTATAAGACAGTAGTTTTGGAATTGTTAGTTAGATTACTTGTTGGTTATCACTGCATTGTCAGAACTAGAAGCACAAGCATTTCGCTACACTCGCATTAACATCTGCTAACCATGTGTATGTGACAAATAAAATTTGATTTGATTTGTTGTGTACAGTATTAGCCTAGCGCTCTACACCTGTATCATGTTGTGTACGGTATTAGCCTAGCTCTCTACACCTGTATCATGTTGTGTACGGTATTAGCCTAGCGCTCTCTACACCTGTATCATGTTGTGTACGGTATTAGCCTAGCGCTCTCTACACCTGTATCATGTTGTGTACGGTATTAGCCTAGCGCTCTACACCTGTATCATGTTGTGTACGGTATTAGCCTAGCTCTCTACACCTGTATCATGTTGTGTACGGTATTAGCCTAGCGCTCTCTACACCTGTATCATGTTGTGTATGGTATTAGCCTAGCTCTCTACACCTGTATCATGTTGTGTATGGTATTAGCCTAGCTCTCTACACCTGTATCATGTTGTGTACGGTATTAGCCTAGCGCTCTCTACACCTGTATTGTGTTGTGTACGGTATTAGCCTAGCGCTCTCTACACCTGTATCATGTTGTGTATGGTATTAGCCTAGCGCTCTCTACACCTGTATCATGTTGTGTACGGTATTAACCTAGCGCTCTCTACACCTGTATCATGTTGTGTATGGTATTAGCCTAGCGCTCTCTACACCTGTATCATGTTGTGTACGGTATTAACCTAGCGCTCTCTACACCTGTATCATGTTGTGTACGGTATTAACCTAGCGCTCTCTACACCTGTATCATGTTGTGTATGGTATTAGCCTAGCGCTCTCTACACCTGTATCATGTTGTGTATGGTATTAGCCTAGCTCTCTACACCTGTATCATGTTGTGTACGGTATTAGCCTAGCGCTCTACACCTGTACCATGTTGTGTACGGTATTAGCCTAGCGCTCTCTACACCTGTATCATGTTGTGTACGGTATTAGCCTAGCGCTCTCTACACCTGTATCATGTTGTGTATGGTATTAGCCTAGCGCTCTACACCTGTATCATGTTGTGTACGGTATTAGCCTAGCGCTCTCTACACCTGTATCATGTTGTGTACGGTATTAGCCTAGCGCTCTCTACACCTGTATCATGTTGTGTACTGTATTAGCCTAGCGCTCTCTACACCTGTATCATGTTGTGTACGGTATTAGCCTAGCGCTCTACACCTGTATCATGTTGTGTACGGTATTAGCCTAGCGCTCTCTACACCTGTATCATGTTGTGTACGGTATTAGCCTAGCGCTCTACACCTGTATCATGTTGTGTACAGTATTAGCCTAGCGCTCTACACTTGAACTACTTAATTTCTTTACTTTATTTCTTAAATGTATTTCTTTAATTGATTCCTTCCAGAAGACCTTGAGTGTTTATCTTCCAAGATTCTCTGCGTGTCCATCGCTCTCACTTCAAACCCCAAAACAAAACAAACCCCTTTATGTATCATTAGGGCCCACTGCAGAACTAGCCGTGCACAACCTGACACATTCAGGTCCATGGAACCTGATTTATCTCTGTACTACTCTGACTAATAACTCAGAGGATGAGTGTGCTGGGCTGGAGATGGGAGGAGGAGAGGAGGGGAGAGGGGGAGGGGAGGAGAGGAGGGGAGAGGAGGGGAGGGGAGGAGAGGAGGGGAGAGGGGAGGAGAGGAGGGGAGAGGAGGAGAGGAGGGGAGAGGGGGGAGGGGGAGGAGAGGGAGGGGAGAGGAGGGGAGGGGAGGAGAGGAGGGGAGAGGGAGGAGGGGAGGAGAGAGGAGAGGGGAGGGAGGAGAAGGAGGAGAGGGAGGAGAGGAGGGAAGAGGAGAGGAGGGGAGAGGGGAGGAGGGGAGAGGAGAGGAGAGGGGAGGGGGAGGGGGAGGAGGGGAGAGGAGAGGAGAGGGGAGGGAGGAGAAGGAGGAGAGGGAGGAGAGGAGGGAAGAGGAGAGGAGAGGGGATTGGAGGGGAGGGGAGGGAGGACAGGGAGGAGAGGAGGGGAGAGGGGAGGAGGGGAGAGGGGAGGGAGGGGAGAGGAGAGGAGAGGGAAGAGAGGAGAGGGAGGGGAGGGGGAGGAGGGGGGGAGGGGAGGGGAGGCGAGAGGGAGAAGGGGAGGAGAGGAGGGGAGGAGAGAGGGAGGAGAGGAGGGGAGAGGGAGTAGGGGAGGAAAGATTAGAGAGGGAGGAGGAGAGGAGGGGAGGAGAGAGGGAGGAAAGAGTGGAGAGAGAGGAGAGAGTGAGGAGGGGAGGAAAGACTGGAGAGGGAGAAGGAGAGAGGGAGGAGGAGAGGAAAGAGGAGAGAGGGAGAAAAGTCGAGAGGGAGGAGGAGAAGACAGAGGAGAGAGGGAGGAGGGGAGAGGGAGAGGGAGGAGGAGAGAGGGAGGAGGGGAGGAGAAGAGAGGGAGGAGAGGAGGAAAGAGTAGAGAGAGAGGAGGGAGGAGGGGAGGAAAGAGTGGAGAGGGAGGAGGAGAGAGGGATGGGAGAGAGAAGGAGGGGGAGAGAGGGAGGAGGGGAGGAAATAGGAGAGAGAGGAGGAGGGAGAGGGGAGAGAGGGGGGAGAGAGGGGAGGAGGGGAGAAGGGAGAGGGAGAAGGGGGGAGGAGGAGGAGGAGAGAGGGAGGTTGAGAGGCAAGACTGACAGTCATGGTATATTATCCATGGAAATTGTTCTCCCAGGAGACTCAAGTATGGGTAGCGGCAGCCCAATATGGCGACCGGAGTACGGGGAAGTGGGTGTGTGTTTGAAAAAGCGAATCCGCTTAATGGGCAGATTTGTTGTCGCTGCAGACTCTTTCGCGTAGCTGATTGGTCCGCACCACCTGAGGTGCTTTCTACTGGGTATTAGGATGGCGGCGCCAGACTTAGCTAACGTGGCACCTTTTCCCCTTCGATTTCAATTCAAGTAGAATGGCAGCCGACACAATAAATATCTACTATTGATAACTATCTAGATGTCACCTTGATACATTACATACAGTCTACTACTCAATGGGGAGGATACGAACACCAACAACACCAGGACACAGTGGCTTTGGCTCGGGAGGAGGATAGGAGGAGGAGGCTCGGGAGGAGGATAGTAGGAGGAGGCTCGGGAGGAGGATAGGAGGAGGAGGCTCGGGAGGCTCGGGAGGATAGGAGGAGGAGGCTCGGGAGGAGGATAGGAGGAGGAGGCTCGGGAGGAGGATAGGAGGAGGAGGCTCGGGAGGAGGATAGGAGGAGGCTCGGGAGGCTCGGGAGGAGGAGGAGGCTCGGGAGGAGGATAGGAGGAGGAGGCTCGGGAGGAGGATAGGAGGAGGAGGAGGAGGCTCGGGAGGAGGGTAGGAGGAGGAGGCTCGGGAGGAGGATAGGAGGAGGAGGCTCGGGAGGAGGATAGGAGGAGGAGGCTCGGGAGGAGGATAGGAGGAGGCTCGGGAGGAGGATAGGAGGAGGAGGCTCGGGAGGAGGATAGGAGGAGGCTCGGGAGGAGGATAGGAGGAGGAGGCTCGGGAGGAGGATAGGAGGAGGAGGAGGAGGCTCGGGAGGAGGATAGGAGGAGGAAGCTCGGGAGGAGGATAGGAGGAGGAGGCTCGGGAGGAGGATAGGAGGAGGAGGCTCGGGAGGAGGATAGGAGGAGGATAGGAACACCAACAACACCAGGACACAGTGGCCTTGGCTCGGCTTACTGTTCGGCCAATATCAGGGTGCCAATATCAGAGTGCCAATATCAGAGTGCCAATATCAGAGTGCCAATATCAGGGTGAAGGCTTTCCCTTCAACGTGCCGACTACCTTTCCCTTCCACGTGCCGACTACCTTTCCCTTCCACGCGCCCACTACCTTTCCTTTCCACGTGCCCACTACCTTTCCATGTGCCCACTACCTTTCCCTTCCATGTGCCCACTACCTTTCCATTCCACGTGCCCACTACCTTTCCCTTCCATGTGCCCACTACCTTTCCACGTGCCCACTACCTTTCCCTTCCATGTGCCCACTACCTTTCCCTTCCACGTGCCCACTACCTTTCCCTTCCATGTGCCCACTACCTTTCCCTTCCATGTGCCCACTACCTTTCCCTTCCACGTGCCCACTACCTTTCCCTTCCACGTGCCCACTACCTTTCCCTTCCACATGCCCACTACCTTTCCCTTCCACGTGCCCACTACCTTTCCCTTCCACGTGCCCACTACCTTTCCCTTCCCTGTGCCCACTACCTTTCCCTTCCCTGTGCCCACTACCTTTCCCTTCCATGTGCCCACTACCTTTCCCTTCCACGTGCCCACTACCTTTCCCTTCCACGTGCCCACTACCTTTCCCTTCCACGTGCCCACTACCTTTCCCTTCCACGTGCCCACTACCTTTCCCTTCCATGTGCCCACTACCTTTCCCTTCCACATGCCCACTACCTTTCCCTTCCACATGCCCACTACCTTTCCCTTCCATGTGCCCACTACCTTTCCCTTCCACATGCCCACTACCTTTCCCTTCCATGTGCCCACTACCTTTCCCTTCCACATGCCCACTACCTTTCCATGCGCCCACTACCTTTCCCTTCCACATGCCCACTACCTTTCCCTTCCATGTGCCCACTACCTTTCCCTTCCACGTGCCCACTACCTTTCCATGCGCCCACTACCTTTCCCTTCCACATGCCCACTACCTTTCCCTTCCACGTGCCCACTACCTTTCCCTTCCACGTGCCCACTAGCTTTCCTTTCCACGTGCCCACTAGCTTTCCCTTCCACGTGCCCACTACCTTTCCCTTCCACGTGCCCACTAGCTTTCCCTTCCACGTGCCCACTACCTTTCCCTTCCACGTGCCCACTAGCTTTCCCTTCCACATGCCCACTACCTTTCCCTTCCACATGCCCACTACCTTTCCCTTCCATGTGCCCACTACCTTTCCCTTCCACATGCCCACTACCTTTCCCTTCCATGTGCCCACTACCTTTCCCTTCCATGTGCCCACTACCTTTCCCTTCCACATGCCCACTACCTTTCCCTTCCACGTGCCCACTACCTTTCCCTTCCACATGCCCACTACCTTTCCCTTCCATGTGCCCACTACCTTTCCCTTCCACGTGCCCACTACCTTTCCCTTCCACGTGCCCACTACCTTTCCCTTCCATGTGCCCACTACCTTTCCCTTCCACGTGCCCACTACCTTTCCCTTCCACATGCCCACTACCTTTCCCTTCCACGTGCCCACTACCTTTCCCTTCCCTGTGCCCACTACCTTTCCCTTCCACGTGCCCACTACCTTTCCCTTCCACGTGCCCACTACCTTTCCCTTCCACGTGCCCACTACCTTTCCCTTCCACATGCCCACTACCTTTCCCTTCCACGTGCCCACTACCTTTCCCTTCCATGTGCCCACTACCTTTCCCTTCCATGTGCCCACTACCTTTCCCTTCCATGTGCCCACTACCTTTCCCTTCCACGTGCCCACTACCTTTCCCTTCCACATGCCCACTACCTTTCCCTTCCACGTGCCCACTACCTTTCCCTTCCACGTGCCCACTACCTTTCCCTTCCATGTGCCCACTACCTTTCCCTTCCATGTGCCCACTACCTTTCCCTTCCACGTGCCCACTACCTTTCCCTTCCACGTGCCCACTACCTTTCCCTTCCATGTGCCCACTACCTTTCCCTTCCACATGCCCACTACCTTTCTCTTCCACGTGCCCACTACCTTTCCCTTCCACATGCCCACTACCTTTCTCTTCCACGTGCCCACTACCTTTCCCTTCCACATGCCCACTACCTTTCCCTTCCACGTGCCCACTACATTTCCCTTCCACGTGCCCACTACCTTTCCACGTGCCCACTACCTTTCCCTTCCACATGCCCACTACCTTTCCCTTCCACGTGCCCACTACCTTTCCACGTGCCCACTACCTTTCCCTTCCACGTGCCCACTACCTTTCCCTTCCACGTGCCCACTACCTTTCCCTTCCACGTGCCCACTACCTTTCCACGTGCCCACTACCTTTCCATGCGCCCACTACCTTTGAATCCTGTAATACTGTATACACAGCCTCAGGACATCCTCAGGACTTCGGCAGAAACAGTCCACTGCACTCTGAGCCGTCTGGTTGGTCTAATGGAAATATGCTGACTCAAACTAGGTGACCATGGAGACCGCTGCTAGGCTGCGCCTCATTATTTATCAACTTCCTGTTACTCCTAATGAATATTCAACATGTTTATACCAGGGTCGAAAAACCAAACATCCTCAACTTTTACATTAATTGGGACATGTTTATGGAAACTTCATTATTATGTCACCATGGTGATGAGAAGCCCCACCCCGCGGTCACATTATGCTAATTCCCTCGACGCTAGCTGCCCCAGTTGGAGATATAGATGGATGGAGAACAGCATCAGAGTGTTGAATTATCAAAAAGAAAAGCCGCCCTGCGTTTCTAAATGTGGGATGTGATCTATATGCATGATGA